>NC_089821.1:5347500-5625000 GCF_035046505.1 Tiliqua scincoides | reverse complement strand
TTTCTTTAAAAAAAAAAAGAAAAAATTGTCCAAGGCTTTTCACATACACCTGTTCGGAAGGCCTCATCTGTTTTATCTGTGCAGGGTCAGTCGGTTCCTCTAAGCTTGTCCACCAAGGAGGTGTCAATTGTGATGAAGGAAGGGGAAAAAAACACATAGGAAAAAAGGGGGGAAAAAAACCCTTTATCTTCATCTGGTTGTTTGTTTTTGCGCTGACGGTTTGTAAGGAAACAAAGAAGATTTTAATCTTGTCCAACAAAAGCTTCTTGCTACCCAGGGGCTTCTCATTTACTCTGCTCCAAGCCTCCTCGTTTCAGGTTGCAACATCTTCCTCGTTTGCTGATCCACCCGGCTGCCTTTCTTACCTGGGGCTTAAAAATTGTGAGGTGCGAAGCTCTTCTTTTGTTTTGACAGGTGCTCTTTGCTAAACATACAGCTTGCACTGGTGGTGCTAATACACACACGTGCGCGCACCCAGGGAGAGGAAGAGGGAGAGAAAAACACAACTTTGGATATGCTAATGACCACAGTTAGCAAACCTCTGACTTTAATGAGTTTTATTAGCTGGCTTCACTTTTCCTGCTTAGGGTAAAGTGGGGAAAACAAACTGTGCTGATAGGAAGAGAGTGTGAAACTTGTGCTCCTTGTTAGGAACATCTTCCCATTTCCACAACAACAACAACAACTAAAAGTCAGATTCTCTTAATGGGGAATAATGGGAATGAGAGCCAGGGTGCAGCAATACAGAGATCGGAACCCGCAATGCTGGGCTGCTTTGCTGTCATGTGGGGGAACGTACAGGGAATAAGTGACGTATGATCACAGGCTGATTTGGTCTAGCACCTGGTGTTGCACTAAAAATAAAATGGATCCGTTGGAAAAGCCTTTGCTCTGGAATACAGGACAAAGAGAAGTGAAATCTACAGCACTGAGAGTGGAAGAAAACAAAAGCATGCTGTCCTTAGATCTCTGGTTCTGGCTACTGTTCAGTCTTCTGAATCTGCCCAAGAGTTAAGACCAGAGGTGGGCAAATCCAACACGGCTTGACTCGAGTCAAGTCACGAGTCTCTTCCCCCCTTTAACTCGAGTCAAAAATGAGTCCTAACGGGCAGATTTGCTGAGTCGCCCAGAGCATTTTGGGGACTCTAAAAGACTCGAGTCCCGAGTCTTTTCCATAAAAAGTCAGCCGTGGCTCTGTGGAAAAAAACAGAGCTGCTGTCAGGGTGTGTGTGTGTATGAGTTCTCTATAAACACTCCCCTGATGTCCCCAAGACACAAAATCAGGACACATCCTCCATTCAATGGATAGTCCAAGGGACAAGAAGAAGCAACTCCCTCTCCCGTGTTCTGGACATGTGCAGTATCCAGCTAGATACTTCAGCAACTATTTGCTTCTGCAACCTGGTACCCTTAAACCCAAACAAAAAAAAAAACCCATTTCCCTCCACCCCAGCCCCATCTCTGCCTCCTGATTGAACAGAAAGTACTCTACAGCTGGTTGCTGTTGCTTGCGTAGATCTGAATGACTGGCTTCCGGATCACTGCACGAGGCCTTCCAGGCAACATGGAAGTGGTGCAACATCAGAGTATGCAAGTCATGGTTGGGTGACTCAATTCACCCAAATCCATGGTGCATTCCAAGTCAGTAGCCCCAGACTCGAGTGCTTGCCCGAGTCTTTGACATGTGTGATTTTAGCCCACACGAGTCAGCAGAAAACACAAGTTTTTGTGACTCTAACTCATGTCTCTTAACTCAAGTGCCCATCCCTGGTTAAGACACCATTTATCTGGATTGACAAGAAATTTCCCTTTGAACCTCAAATTTGAAGAGGACAAAAGCTCACTGACTCAAGAACTTTTCCAGCACAGAAGGATCAGTAGAGCTACAATTCAATGCATATTTATTTGGCAACAAGTATGATGCTTGCTTCCAAATAAATATACCAAGTGTTGGGCTGCAAATATTTCTGAAGTTGTGCCCTCATCCATTCATTTTCTTTCCTGCTCATTCACTTGCAAAGATTTTGAGTTTCATCCTTGGTTCATTCTAGCACCCCTTCTGCCTTCCTCCTAAGAGACCTCTAAGGGGCCTATCATTTTGGTTCAGAGAAAATATGCTGAAGTGCCATTGAAATCAATGGGAGAAATTCTTAGGGCATCACAGCTTAACAGTGCATTTGATGCAAGTTTAAACTCAAATGACAGGGAATTTCCACATAGGGGGAGGGATGGTGTATAAGTTGGAGAGAAAATTCTAGGTTCAATTCCTGGTGTTTCCGGACAGGGGAAATGCAATTCACCATGGACTATCCTGAGCTAGATGGGCCAATGTGGTGGCGTAGCTGGAGGGGGGGCGGCGCACTCAGCCTGGCAGGGAGATGGGTGAGCAGACCCTCCCTTCAGAGCCGTTCCTGGCAGGGGGGCAAAACAGAGCCGTACGGGCAAGAAGACTGCTGGGCAAGAAGCAGCTGTGGCCACTCACTTATCCACCCTCTCCTGAAGTGGGCAGGTGGGGTTGCTGACTGCCACTCACTGCCATCATAACACACTTGTGGGGAGGCAACCACATGAAGGTCCAGCTGGGCAGCAAATGGTTGGCAACCTTCAGTCTCGAAAGACTACGGTATAAGCCTACAGCACCCAGTATTCCCGGGCGGTCTCCCATCCAAGTACTAACCAGGCCTGACCCTGCTTAGCTTCCGAGATCAGACAAGATCGGGAGATAGTGTTCAGTATAGGGAGATGGTTGGCAACCTTCAGTCTTGAAAGACTATGGTAGAAGCCTACAGCACCCGGTATTCCCGGGCAGTCTCCCATCCAAGTACTAACCAGGCTTGACCCTGCTTAGCTTCCAAGATCAGACAAGATCAGGCATGTGGAGGGTAACAGCAACAAGTGTAGGATAGGGTGACTCTTCCCAGGGTGATGAGGCCACTGCAGCTACACAAGAATGCTAACCTGGCCCTGGATGCACCCAGGAAGACTTGGGGTGGTCAATGCATTGGCATACTTTCCACATCCCCCTAAAGAGAATCAAGTCACAGTTATCACTTTTCCGGGCTGGGTAGAGGCTTGCCGTGGGCCACATCTGGCCTCCGGGCTGGGGTTTGGAGACCCCTGGACTATGGTATCACACTCTGAATGGTGGTTCTGGAACAGTGTCTAGTGTGGCTGAAAAGGCCGATTCGGGAGTGACAATCCCTTCCACACTGGGAGCAAGTGTAGTCTGTCCCTGGTCTGTCTCCCTGGCTATGGGCCTTCCTTCTTTGCCTCTTAGCCTCAGACTGTTGGCCAAGTGTCTCTTCAAACTGGGAAAGGCCATGCTGCACAGCTTGCCTCCAAGTGGGCCGCTCAGAGGCCAGGGTTTCCCACCTGTTGAGGTCCACTCCTAAGGCCTTCAGATCCCTCTCGCAGATGTCCTTGTATCGCAGCTGTGGTCTACCTGTAGGGCGTTTTCCTTGCACGAGTTCTCCATAGAGGAGATCCTTTGGGATCCGGCCATCATCCATTCTCACGACATGACCGAGCCAACGCAGGTGTCTCTGTTTCAGCAGTGCATACATGCTAGGGATTCCAGCTCGTTCCAGGACTATGTTGTTTGGAGCTTTGTCCTGCCAGGTGATGCCGAGGAGTTTAGAGGTTTAGAGTAGGGGTTTAGAGTAGGTTTAGAGTAGGGGTGACAAATGTGCGGGCTGCAGGCTGGATGTACCCCTCTCGGAAGCTCTTTATTCGGCCCTTGGGGTCTCCCAGCACCACCTTCAGCTGCTCTCAGGTGCTGAGCTGTGGTGAGGTGTCACTGCTTGAAAGGGCTGTCCCCGTGATAATTGGGCTTTCTCATTTCTTGAAATAACTTGCCAGTGGGACAAGGAGAAAGGGCAGGCAAAGAACATGCTGGCTTGATACCATCAAAACGGATGGGAAATATGGTTCTACGTCTAGTTAGAGCAGCCATTTTCAACCACTGTGCCATGGCACACTGGTGTGCCGCAAGTGGTCTGCAGGTGTGCCGTTTGGGGGAGGGTCATTTGTTAATATGGCCAATGGGGATGTGAGCTCCCAATCAACAGCCCGGTGTGCCTTGTCCCATTTTAGAAATTTGAAGAAATTTGAATAAACCCATTTTAGAAATGGGTTATGTCAGAATGCCAGATTCAAGGGAGGGCACCAGGATGCAGGTCTCTTGTTATCCGGTGTGCTCCCTGGGGCATTTGGTGGGCCGCTGTGAGATACAGGAAGCTGGGCCTATGGCCTGATCCAGTGGGGCTGTTCTTATGGAGGGTGCTTCATTGCCCAAAAAGGGAAGGGTCTAGTCCAGGCATGGCCAAACCTGCTCAACATAAAAGACACATACAAAAAATTTCAGATGTTTGAGTGCTGGAAGAGAGATTTTTGAGAGCCACAGTATTTAAGAAGCATTTAAATTCTTGAATATATTTATTCATCATGAACATTAAACTTATGTTTTAATCCTGGGGACTCTCAGTTTATACCCAGTAAATATCAAACTCGTTGATTTCTTATTTACCTTTTATATTAATTGTGATGCAAAAGAGCTCAGCCAACATATGTATTTCTGAGAGCTACACATTATCTTCCATTAATGGTCAGTGCGTCACACATCTGGATTAATGCCAGAATTGAACAGAAGGACGGGTCTCATCCCTTATTTCGTGAGGGGCATTAGCCTGTGGTGGGGCACATGATGTGCATGCAGAAGATCGCCAGTCTCACATTAAAAGAATGTCAGATACCAGAGTTGGAAAAGACCTCAGCCTGAGACACTGGGAAGCCACTATCAAAATACGAAGACCTGCAGCTGTCTTCTACTGAGTAGGACCATTGGTTCATCAAGCTCAGTATTGTCTGTACTGACAGGGAACAGATCTTTAGGGTTTCAGACAGGGAACTTCCCTGTCCATCCTGCAGATGCCATGAATTGAGCCTGGGGCTTTCTGCCTCACTTTACCAGTGATCTACCAACACTACAAGGTTTGATGGACACAAACCAGAGCATAAGAGAAAGAGGCAAGTACAGGGCTATAGACAAAGTTGTTCCCACTACAGAAAAATGCCCTTTAGACCCTTTCCATTTGATCAGGCCAAGCATGCTCCAGCCACAATTTAATCCTTCTGCAAAACTTTCACATGTGGCATTTCAGCAACAGCTAACAGACCACCAAGTACTTTTTGAAGAGTGAAAGGAAAAGAGCCATGCTGCTCTTGATCACTTAAAAAAAAATACATTAAACACACATCCCCTTTGCATGGGTTGTGTAGCAGGGAAGCAAGTAAAACTCCAAACTAAATATCATGTTTTAAAGTTTTAAAAATGGTGTGGTCCATGTGGTTGTAGGTCAGAGATCAGTCAGGGTAGGCCGCAGCCAAGGGCCCATGAAACTGGCAAAGACTCAACCAGCCAGCAGTGGAAGCCTGGACCCATTACTATCTTGTCCTGCCCTCCACATCTGCCATTAGGCTTCCTCAGAGACCTGTGTGATGATGCAGGGCCCCCGAAGAAGCCCATTTATGGACAGGAAGAAAGGAAGAGAAGATTGCTTATGTGCCTGTACTGAGGAAGGGAAATTCTCCATAAAAACCGCAGCCCATACAGGTCAAGGAAAGGGGAAAACTGCCAAAGGTCTGAGGGAGGGTCATCTTCCACCCCTATTGAGATCACTTGTTCCTGTTTCCTTCACTCAACTGGGGAAACAGAGAAGAGGGGCAATCTTAGAGGGCATCTTTTAGAATTCTTTGAAAAGGTCAACAAGGAGAGGGAGAGTCAGCATGGCTTCTGCAAGGGTAAGTCTTGCCTCACCAACCTTATAGAATTCTTTGAAAAGGTCAACAGGCATGTGGATGTGGGAGAACCCGTGGACATTATATATCTGGACTTTCAGAAGGCGTTTGACACGGTCCCTCACCAAAGGCTACTGAAAAAACTCCACAGTCAGGGAATTAGAGGACAGGTCCTCTCCTGGATTGAGACCTGATTGAAGACCAGGAAACAGAGAGTGGGTGTCAGTGGGCAGTTTTCACAATGGAGAGAGGTGAAAAGCGGTGTGCCCCAAGGATCTGTCCTGGGACCGGTGCTTTTCAACCTCTTCATAAATGACCTGGAGACAGGGTTGAGCAGTGAGGTGGCTAAGTTTGCAGACGACACCAAACATTTCCAAGTGGTGAAGACCAGAAGTGATTGTGAGGAGCTCTAGAAGGATCTCTCCAGACTGGCAGAATGGGCAGCAAAATGGCAGATGCGTTTCAATGTAAGTAAGTGTAAAGTTATGCACATTGGGGCCAAAAATCAAAACTTTAGATATAGGCTGATGGGTTCTGAGCTGTCTGTAACAGATCAGGAGAGAGATCTTGGGGTGGTGGTGGACAGGTCGATGAAAGTGTCGACCCAATGTGCGGCGGCAGTGAAGAAGGCCAATTCTATGCTTGGGATCATTAGGAAGGGTATTGAGAACAAAACGGCTAGTATTATAATGCCGTTGTACAAATCGATGGTAAGGCCACACCTGGAGTATTATGTCCTGTTCTGGTCACCACATCTCAAAAAGGATACAGTGGAAATGGAAAAGGTGCAAAAGAGAGCGACTAAGGTGATTACTGGGCGTTATATAAATACTGTTGTTGTTGTTGTTGTTGTTGTTGTTCATTAATTATATTGGCTGTTATTGTTATTGTTGTTGTTGTTGTTATTGTTAATAATAATAATAATAATAATAATAATAATAATAATAATAATAAGTATTTACTATGTAAATTTAAATTTAAATTTAATATTTACTACCCAGAATCAAACTCTCCTGTGTGTTCATATGGACTTACTCCCAGGTAAGTCTGCCTAGGCTTGCAAGCACTGCAGTTGGTGTCAGTGTTCAGGCTTGGTGATGAGAGTCTGAAAGTGACAAGGACAACTTTCCACTGATGACCCTGTGGGCGTGAGTCACCCTGGCTGTTGATGATGATGTGGGGCAACAGCACTCAGAGTACGGACTCTATCATTTCTACCAGGTGTGTCACACTAGTCTTCGTTCCCAACATCTTCAATGTTGACTCTTGATTTAAAACAGTCATTCATTCATTATTTTTCACATTTGTGTGCCAACCTTCCGCCAAAGAGCTCAGAGTGATGTATGTAGTTCGTCTCCTCCCTTTGTCCTCACGACAACCTTGAGATGTGGGTGAGGCGACAGATAGTGACCCAAGGTCACCCAGGAAGCTTCATGGTTGAGCATGGATCTTTCGATTTGATCTTTGGATGGATCTCTGGAGCATGGATTTTTGAGCATGGATCTTCCAGGTCCAACTTCCGAACCACTGACTACACCATCCTGACTTTCTTTTTATTATTTTTTTTCTATAGATCATTTTGTCTGCCAGCAACAAAAGTTCACAAAGCAGTTTACATAGCAAAAGAAATTGGGGGGGGGGAACACAATTCCCTGTTCCAAAGCGGCTCACAATCTGCAAAACAAACAGAAAGACCCCAAAAAAGACAAGAAAGGGACCAGCAAACATGATCCCATGATGGGATGAAGAGGGCCAATTGCTTCCCTCTGCCAAAGAGACAAGTCATGCCACTTAAGTTCCTCTTGACCCAGCTAGCATTGCATTGTAGCACACTCTGCAGCCGAAAGTCCAGAAATTCATTTACGGGTCTTCCACTTCCCACACAATGGCCTATAACCCAGTCAGGGGTCAGAGGACAAATTAAAACTAGGGCCTGCATGTTTGAAATACGCCCACAGGAGCTGGTTTCCTGAGTCTGATTGTCTTGCAAACAGTTTGCCCAGGTTCCTGGAAAAGCCCTCGTTCTTTGGCTTAGTATCTGGTTACACAGATCCCTGAATGAGGGATTTAGTTGTGCGAGTGAACGGACAATGGGAAACCAACAGAGATCACTGCCCAGGTTGCTTTGTTTGCATGGGTGGGTTTGTGTTTGTGAAACAGGGGATGGACCTGATTCATGGAATCAGTTTTTGGATAACTTTCATCCATCTGCTTTTTAAGGCCAGTCTAAGCCTGGACTCGGAGTGAGTGAGTGTTAAACTGTAACGGCACACAATAGTCAAGAAGTAAAAAGAAGCCCTAAAACGATACTTGCCAAAATCCTGACTCCTTCTCGGTTTGAAATTAAACCAACAAAATTAAAAGGGCTTCAAAAGTTTCACAGCACTGTTCCATTTTGTTTCGGAGGCCCATACTTGGCCTGCAACAACTTAGTTAAAAATACTTGGACATGACATGGGCTATTCTTGTCTGGAAGAACAGCTGAAATCCAAGTACTCCTTCTCAAGACAAAGCTCTTGTTCTTAGCCTGACATTAATAACTTTCCTAAAGTGCAGGGGTGCCCAAACCCCGGCCTGGAGGCCACCTGCAGGCCTCGGCGACTCCCAATTCAGCCCTCAGGGAGCCCCCAGTCTCCAATGACTCTCTGGCCCTCTGGAGACTTGCTGGAGCCCATACTGGACTGACGCAACTGCTCTCAGCATGAGGGTGACTGTTCAGCTTCTTGCATGAACTGTGGAATGAGGGCTGCTTGCTGTTTGACATCTGTGATGCAGCAGCGGCATTGAAGGAAACACCAGGCTTGCTTTGTGCAAGACCTTTTAGAGGCCTGAGCTATTGCAAGACCTTCATGCATTCATATAAGTTCCATCTCTAATATAGTCATTTATGTAAATTTATTCAAATTTTATTTCCGGCCCCCGACAGAGTGTCAGAGAGATGATGTGGCCCTCCTGCCAAAAAGTTTGGGCACCCCTGCTACAGTGCAATCCTAACTTGAGCCGGAACATGCAGGCCGGTGGGCCTGCGCTGTATCCAGTGCAAGTTTGGAAGATGAGCTTCCTAGCTGAGCTGAGCTTCTTCACTCCCAGTATTTTCTCCACTGGACACTTTATGCCAGACATGGATGGAGCCGCCAAGGGATGGTGGGAAAAGGTGATGCAGAGCTTACCCCTGCCTTCTGCTTGAAGAATGGGTTCCACCAGCCTTGAAGCTCAGCTTTGAATCTCAAAGGGGTTCGTCCTGCCAGCCAACAGTGGCACTGGAGCACTTTAAAGGCTGAGAGATGTAGATGGTCCTATGTTCTGGTTGGCAACCTTCAGTCTCAAAAGACTATGGTATAAGCCTACAGCACCCAGTATTCCCAGGCGGTCTCCCATCCAAGTACTAACCAGGCCTGGCCCTGCTTAGCTTCCCAGATCATGGTATAAGCCTACAGCACCCAGTATTCCCAGGCGGTCTCCCATCCAAGTACTAACCAGGCCTGGCCCTGCTTAGCTTCCGAGATCGGGCATGTGCAGGGTAACAGTTGCATGAATATCCTTCAACACTTCTGAGGTGATAATAGGGGCAAGTTCTAATACTCTCTTCTTCCTCAAAGGCTGGAATGGGACCAAAGCTTCTGCATTTTGCATGCAGAAGGTTCCAGTTTCAAGTAGGTAAGTAGGGCAGGGGTGTCAAACTCGTTTCATACCGAGGGCCAAATGGCATTCATGATGCCTGCTGAGGGCCAGAAGTGATGTTGTTAGGCAGGAAGTGATGTCATTAAGCAACTCATAACCAAAAATAAGCACTTTTTCTCACTTAGGAATTCATTAACTACAAATGACAGAAGAGAAAAACACGCAAATCTTGATCATATTTCAAGATATGGGAGAGCCCAATTTTCTGGGGGGCTGCCCTTTTAGCAGTAACACCTCAGCACTGCTGAGAGCCTGCGGGACGGATAAAAAGCTTCCGTGGCCGCATCCAGACCCCAGGCCTTATGTTTGACACCCCTGAAGTAGGACAAGGAAAAGACCCCAACATGACCCTGAAAAGCCACTGCTGGTTAATGTAGACATATTACTGAATGAGATTCAGGATAAGGCACCTTCTTATGTTCACCCCAAGCATCTCACATGTTCACCGAATGCATTTCACATTCAGTGCTAGTGCCAGGCTCCTGCAGGCCAGTTGCGTGTCTGCCATAGACCTCCCTGGGGCAAACGACCCAGGTGCTGGCTGCTTGGACCCGCAGAAGCCTCTCTGAGGCTCCCAGTGGGGGTGGAAACTGTGCTTCTGGTTTGCCAGAAGCACAGTTTATAGTGCCGGGGAACCTCACAGTGTGGGAGGAGGTCGCGTGAGGCTCCATGAGCCTCTGGTGAGTAGGGAGGGTGGATTTCTGGATGGGGGGGTGATAGCCCACAGGGGGGGCTCCATCACAGAGCTTTGCCCCAGGTGCAGGGCTGCGGAGGTCCTCGGCTGCTGGAGGCCCTGGGGCAGAGTCCTGTTCCAGGTCTTCCATGGTGTCTCCCATCTCCTTGAGGCTACATTGAATGCTAGCGTTGGTCCTTAGGATGCAGAGTTGAGCCCAGTCAGGTGGGTGTTGAGTCCATCTGATTGACCCCGACCCCACTCCTGCCCACTTGCCTTTTGCGATTTGAATGCGCTCTGCAACAGCCAGTCCCGCACTGCATGAAGAGCCAAGAAGGTGTTTGTTCTTAGGATGAAGATATGCTGGGGGGGGGGGAAGAAAATGCTGAACAATCTGTCAGTAACAGTTCAGAGTGAGTCTCACGAGCATGCGAAATGGCAGGCTGTGAATGCCACCCCAGGCTCCTCGGGGGGGAAAGAGCCAAATATAAATGGAAGCAAATAAATAAAGGTACATATGTACAGGCATGTGCGCCGGAGACACGACGCCTCCTTCAGCAACGCGTACTGACAAAATGTTCACAAAGTATTCCCCCAAAGGTAAATATAGGAGCTGTGATGTTCCAGGGTCAGGGTTCAGAAATAGGAACCACCCTTTGAGAGTGGGAAATAGGGATCCTTGGGGCATCTGAATACGGGCCCCAGCACCTCATTCTGCATGGCAATTGGCATAATCTATGTCCTTCCGCATCAACAGGCCTACATTGCTTTAGGACAATGGGACAGTTTGTGCCAGAAATCATAGCCCCCTTGAAACCAAAATTCTTCAACTGGAACCCTGGGCCCAATCCTAAGAGTGTGTTATGCCGGCAGAACCTGCCTTCCACCAGCGTAATGTGCTTTGTGACTATTGTATATATCAGGGGTGTCCAAACTTTTTGGCAGGAGGGCCGCATCATCTCTCTGACACTGTGTTGGGGGCCGGGGGGAAAAAGAATTAATTTACATTTCAAATTTGAATAAATTTACATAAATGAATATATTAAAGATGGAACTTATATGAATGAATGAAGGTCTTGCAATAGCTCAAAGCCTATAAAAGGCCTTGCAAAAAGCAAGGCCAGCCTTTCTTTTGCTGCCACTGCTGCATCACAGATGTGAAACAGCACGCAGTGAAGGGAGCCCTCGTCCCACAGCTCATACAAGAAGTTCAACAGTTGGCCATCATGCTGAGAGCAGTTGCATCAGGCTAGCGTGGGCTCCAGCAAGTCTCCGAAGGGCCAGAGGCTCATTGGAGTCTGGGGCTTTCCTGAGGGCCAGATTGGGAGCCCTTGAGGGCCGCAAGTGGCCCCAGGGCCGGGGTTTGGGCACCCCTGGTATATATGACTCCACCAGAGAGTACATCCTGCCTCCACCAGAAGTGGTGAGAGGCTGGCTGGCACCAGAAGTGTTGAACAGCTGGGTTCACACAGCGACAGATGCCACTGTCTTTTAGGAAAGGGTGTGCAGGGGCCAGGAGGGAGGTGGGGAGGGGGTAGAACAAGGTGACATAAGAACATAAGAACAGCCCCACTGGATCAGGCCATCAGCCCATCTAGTCCAGCTTCCTGTATCTCACAGCGGCCCACCAAATGCCCCAGGGAGCACACCAGACAACAAGAGACCTCATCCTGGTGCCCTCCCTTGCATCTGGCATTCTGACGAGACAGAACAGGGTGCAACGGGGAAGGGGAGAAGGGTGGATCAGGTGTGGCAAGGGGGCGGTTTAGGTGGCAATGGCGCCTGCCAAATCCTAACCCCCCTCCCAGGCCTGATCCACTTTCATGGGTCAACATGGACTTGCATCAGTGACATTGTTGGTGCAGGTCCAAGTTGACCCACCAGGCCTACAGAGGCTTACCCCAAGGACAAGGGAACAAATGTTCCCTTACCTCAAGGAGGCCACCTAAGGTTGCAACTCCCCCACAGGATTCAGCTAGCTCTGCATCACCACGTGAGGAGCTGAAGTGAATCATGCTGCCCGTCTGATTGAAATAAATAAAAATGGTTAGCACTGCCTCTGCAGACCAACACCTTGATATCCAAAATGGGAACTTTGAGATCACATGTTCCGTTGCAACTTTGAGATCAAACGGGTTCAAATGCTCCAAAGGCGTGAAGAACGAAGAAGTGGGAGTCGCTTCTGCCTCTCTGGTTGCCACTTCTAGTGCAACATCTGAAATGAAGCCACAGGAGAAGATCTGGTGCGGTTGGAGTTGTGAACTCCAGAAGCCATTTGGAACTCACAGCTCTCAATGCGGGGGTGTCCCACAAGTCCCACTTCAAACAGTTGGCGAAAAGCAACTGAAGTAATTTGCACTTCCAGCTTCTTGGTAACATTTGAAGAGGCACAAATGAATGATCTTCGTTTTCTTAACTGAAAAATAATAATAATAATAGAGACAGCAGGAAAAACAAGGATCTGTGGAAGCAAAGAAAACAAAGATAATCTAAATGAAGAGAGGTGAGTGAAAACATTTTTACTTACCTTTGGTAGGCCATCTACCACCAATGGGTCTCCTCCGACGTAGGCGGCTGGCAGAGCCAATGAGAGGCTGCGCAGGGGATAAATTCTGAGCCCAGGCTCAGAAAAGGAAGCCAAAGAAGGGGAGCCAGAAATTTCCTGGGACCTCAAAAAAGGTTTGCATATATGGTGTGAAGACTGGCATTCACATTTCATGTAAGCCCACACAGTTTTATATAGTGCAATTGGTAGAATTATGATCCAATTATCGTATGAAATTATGAACCTGTGGAGAAGGGAAGGGGCCCAAAAGAGACTTTGTACTCCCAAAAGTGACTCAAAAGTAACATTTCCGTTTTGTTCTAGCAGCCTAGAATAGCTCCAAGGGGGAGGAGCTGCTTGCACGGTGTGCCGAGGCTCCCTGTAAAACTTAGTGCTTTGCACCCCCTCTAGCTATGCTACTGGTACCCCAGATAAAATTCCTCACAGAGGCCCTGGTTGCTGGCATCAGCCCAAGAAACCTCAGTGGGCAGTTCCGGGCCAAGAAAGGGGGACAGGATCCTGGCATGTGCTGCCTCCCCAATCCTCCCCATGGCCCGCCCCCACCATCACCTGACCTACTCTGGCACAGCATCAGTCAGCTGATGAGGCGTAAGTGGGACCTCCAGTCATTTGTGCCAGCCGTTCTGCAGCTTTTCAGCGCCACACTGATACCTACAGTGGCAAACTGGGAGATCCACCATTAAAAGCATTTGATAAGATTGGGCTGCCCTTCACATGTTTTAGTTAATGCATAATGTACTTTTTTTGGTGGTAGATACAAAGCCACGTTGCACTCCTCCTTGAAAATCATTTCTTGCCCTCCCCTTTCCCACTGTGAAGTGATAATTAATTGTGTGCAGTCAGTTAACATGACCATTTTCTGACCCAGTGAGGTCAAACCTCACTGAACTGAGGAAACTGAACGCTTTCCACATGCGCTGCCTCCGACGCATCCTCGGCATCACCTGGCAGGACAAAGTTCCAAACAACACAGTCCTGGAATGAGCTGGAATACCTAGCATGTATGCACTGCTGAAACAGAGACGCCTGCGTTGGCTCGGTCATGTCGTGAGAATGGGCAATGGCCGGATCCTAAAGGATCTCCTCTATGGAGAACTTGTGCAAGGAAACCGCCCTACAGGTAGACCACAGCTGTGATACAAGGACATCTGCAAGAGGGATCTGAAGGCCTTAGGAGTGGACCTCAACAGGTGGGAAACCCTGGCCTCTGAGCATTCTGCTTGGAGGCAGGCTGTGCAGCATGGCCTTTCCCAGTTTGAAGAGACACTTGGCCAACAGACTGAGGCAAAGAAGGAAAGCCCATAGCCAGGGAGACAGACCAGGGACAGACTGCACTTGCTTCCAGTGTGGAAGGGATTGTCACTCCCGAATCGGCCTTTTCAGCCACACTAGATGCTGTGCCAGAACCACCATTCAGAGCGCATTCTTGAGACTGAAGGTTGCCAACTAAGAGGTCAAACCAAGTGAAAGCATTCTGTGGATTTTGGCAGGTTCAGTCAGTCTGCTAAGGCCAGGTCAGGTCCCATATGTCCTGTCGAACACATCTTCTAGGACTTTTTCCAATGTGTGGTGCATCACAACTTAGACTCATGTCAGAAGATGGGTTAAACGCACCAACATCACTGCAACATTCTGTTTGCAATGCTTTTTTTCTTTTGTGTTACATTCTAAAACATCTGAAGGTCACCAGTTCGAGGCCACTGGCACCATGCGACCTTGAAGCAGCTGACAAGCTGAGCCAAGCTATTCCATCTGCTCTGAGCGTGGGAGGATGGAGGCCAGAATGTGCAGCTAGATCAAGAACGAAACATCTGATTGTTGTGGTTTCTTGAAAGATAGAACCTTTCTAATTGTAAAAATCCCTACGGGGATTTAAATTACCTGCCCATGTAAACCGCCTTGAATAAAGTCCGAGGAGAAATCTGAGGACCTAGAAAGGCGGTATAGAAATACCTGTACTATTATTATTATTATTATTATTATTATTATTATTATTATTAAAAAAACATTCATATAAAAACTGACCTATACAGAAGCATCAGATTCTTGCAGTTTGATAGCTCTTTGGGTATCATTTCTTTGACCACATTAGTCACATATTTTTTGTTCTGTGTGGCATTTCATTTGTAGATAATTCTTGGCGTCCTGAGAAGTCTTCTCTAATTAGATGAGTCTTCCATTAATGCGGGTGTTCTAGAGCCCCGATATAGCTAAATCCCAGAGTTCAGGAGACGTGAGTCATGAATCATTTTCTCCAGCTCACAAAGTTTCACAACGTAAGAGGCACGGAGACCTTCTAAACTGCTTTCTGAGGTGTCTGGGCTTCTAACCATATCCATATTACAATGGAACTGTCCCACTGATCCAGTCCTGCATCCCCGTTATGGGGCGTTCACTAGTCCTGTTCAAATCACTCTAACCGTGGAGAGTCTTCATGGAAAAAGGAATCCACCAGCAAGTTTTGATGCTGACATGCGCTGTGGTTCTGCCTCCACGGCCCCTGGAGATGTTTGTCTGAAGCGATAAAAGCTTTCCCTGGGACAGAATATCCCCATGATTGAGAATGCTGGGTGTCGTCAAATCCAAATATGCAGACATAAATACTTTGATTCAATGGTTATTCCATCCAGTGGCATAGCTAGAGGGGGGCAAAGCACTAAGTTTTGCAGGGAGCCTCACCACCCTGTGCAAGCAGCCCCCTCCCCTCCCCTTGGAGCCATTCTGGACATGGGAGCAAAACGAAGGCATACATCTGGCTCTGAAGGCGAGGGGAGGGACCTCTTGCATGCTGCAGTGAGGCTTCCTGCAAAATTTAGTGCTTTGCACCCCCTCTAGTTATGCCACTGCTGCAAAGGAAATACAGAACCAGCCAAATGGTACTGCTCTGGGAGAATTGTGGGGGAATCACTAGTCAAAAAATCAAACATTTGTCTATCAATTATTTCCTTAGATCAGTGATTCCCAAACTGGTGAGCTGTGATCCACCAGGGGAACTGGAAGTAGGGCATTCCCCCTTAAGGGGAGTGGCCCTGCGCCAACGGCAGCAACAGCACCACAGCAATCATGGTGCGGTCACTGCCAGGGGGCTTTTATTACTTACCTGGGGGGGCAGCGCATGCCGCCTGCAGGGTCCTGGAGGCTCGCAGCCTCCTCTGCAGCTGCTGTAAAAAGCCCTTATATCCTATCCGTGTGACCTTGAAGCAGCTGACAAGCTGAGCCAAGTTATTCCATATGCTCTGTGGGAGGATGAACATAAGAACAGCCCCATTGGATCAGGCCATAGGCCCATCTAGTCCAGCTTCCTGTATCTCACCGCAGCCCACCAAATGCCCCAGGGAGCACACCAGATAACAAGAGACCTGCAAGGCTTCCTGGGAATTGTAGTTAAGAACATAAGAACAGCCCCACTGGATCAGGCCAGAGGCCCATCTAGTCCAGCTTCCTGTATCTCACAGCGGCCCACCAAATGCCCCAGGGAGCACACCAGATAACAAGAGACCTGCAAGGCCTCCTGGGAATTGTAGTTAAGAACATAAGAACAGCCCCACTGGAGCAGGCCATAGGCCCATCTAGTCCAGCTTCCTGTATCTCACAGCAGCCCACCAAACGCCCCAGGGAGCACACCAGATAACAAGAGACCTGCAAGGCCTCCTGGGAATTGTAGTTAAGAACATAAGAACAGCCCCACTGGATCAGGCCACAGGCCCATCTAGTCCAGCTTCTTGTATCTCACAGTGGCCCGCCAAATGCCCCACGGAGCACACCAGATAACAAGAGACCTGCAAGGCCTCCTGGGAATTGTAGTTAAGAACATAAGAACAGCCCCACTGGATCAGGCCACAGGCCCATCTAGTCCAGCTTCTTGTATCTCACAGTGGCCCACCAAATGCCCCAGGGAGCACACCAGATAACAAGAGACCTGCAAGGCCTCCTGGGAATTGTAGTTAAGAACATAAGAACAGCCCCACTGGATCAGGCCACAGGCCCATCTAGTCCAGCTTCTTGTATCTCACAGTGGCCCGCCAAATGCTCCCTGCCACCACAAACATTTATCTGGTTCCCAACTCCCCTCTAGGAGTTTGGGTACCACTGCCTTAGATGAATGTAAAGCACTTGATGTGGTAGAATGGAGGCATCTGAAACTGAGGCATCCTTTAGCCAGAATGAACCGGGGGGGGGGAGGGATTGTTTCCATGTAATCTCACATTTCTATAGTCCTTCAAAAGCTGTTATTAGAGCAAACACCTATGATTTGAATAGAAAAAAAACCCAAGATAAAGCATGAATATGGCAAAAATTGCAGGTTTCACTGTTAATAAAGATAAGCCTGAATTATTGTGTTTGCAGACCCCACACACTGATCAGCTCAAGCTAGCCGGAAGTTATGTTTTTACTTCTGCAAAGCATTTCAAGATAAGCTTGCTATACTGATACCCAAAAATTGTTCAAAACTGGATGATATTAATTTTGGCTCCTTAATAAAATCAAAGGATCCAAATTTGCAAACTTGGAAAAAATTTAATCAATTTTGTCTAGATTGAGAGGCCTCAATCAAAATGAAAATCTTTCCTAATAATAATAATAATAATAATAATAATAATAATAATAATAATAATAATAATAATAACAATAATAACAACAGGTATTTATATACCGCCTTTCTTGGTCTTTATTCAAGACTTTATTCAAGGCGGTTTACATAGGCAGGCTTATTTAAATCCCTGTAGGGATTTTTACAAATGAAAGAAGGTTCTTTCTTTCAAGAACCACAACATTCAGATGTTTCTCTCTGATCTGGTTTCACATTCTGGCCTCCATCCTCCCACGCTCAGAGCGGATAGAATAGCTCGGCTTCAGCTTGTCAGCTGCTCCAAGGTCACACGGTGCCGGTGGCCTCGAACTGGCGACCTTGTGGATGTTATCTTCAGGCAGACAGAGGCTCTACCCTCTAGACCAGACCTCCTGCCTAGATTTCCTAGATTTATCTACATGCATCTTCTAGATGCCAACCATTTGCTATAACCGATCCTAAATTTAAGGATTGGAGAAGTATGACCTTTTTTCATATATCAAGGTAAAAAAAAGCCAGGCTGTCTCAAAAGGTATTCTTTAAGAACTCAAAATGTATTGGTCTGGGGATTCCAACTCTTCTCTTGTAATCAAGGTGTGCTTATCCTCTTAAACAATTGTAATATATATCTCAAAATAAGGCTTCCTGATAATGGACAGAGATGAAACAGAAACCAATCTCAGAGCACCTTGATATTTTCCCTTCATTCTCTATGCTCTGTTTGAACAAGATATAAATGATAAATACAGGTGGGTTCTCCGTATCCCGTGGGATTCTATTCCAGAACCCTCCGTGGATACCAAAATCAGTGGATACAATGGGATTTGGGCACTTTTTCCCCTTCTTACAAGGCATTTAAAGGTGAACAGTGGTGAGGTAAATCAGTGGATGCCGAATTCATGGATACCGAGGTCCCACCTGTACTCTCATTTTGAAAACAACAGTGCCGTTTCAGAACATTTGAGTGAAGAATTGATTCTCCATTATGACCTATGATTCCTTTTAAGGAACATCAAAGGAAATCTTTTCAGTTTGGTTGGCTGTCAGGACATTTTAATAAATGAAAACAGAAAAGTCTATTCAAGCTTAAATACCTTCATGAGAGGGGTCAAGTTTTCTAAGTGTAATGGTCAAATTGGGTAAGAAGGACTTGAAATGTTTATAATACTTTCAACTTCATCGTTTTACTTCTTTCCCAACTGTTGAGATACAAGCCACCAGGGCAGTCACAGCCTTAGGACAGTCATTGGAAATAACAACTAGTCAGGAAAGAGTCTTAGCTTCCAGTTGTTCTTAATTTGGAATGATTGTACAAATTCTCTGTTTGCTGGATAAAAACTGTAAGAGAATCTTCCCATTCAGTTTTTTTTCCAGCCAATAGAGAATTTGTACCATCAATCCAAATTAAGAATATCAGATAATCTTGTACAATATCAGATAATCTCTGGGGAAAATTTGGGCATGCCAGTCTACTTTGATTAGTGCTGGCACATATTAAACCCATTTTTGCCCAGCCCGCAGGTGTACACATTTGGTCCCTGTTGCGTATATGCAACGTTGGACAGAAATGACTTAAAGAGGGGGGGCTTAGTCAAAAGATGGCACATCAAACCATTCACAAAAATATATGAAACCCCCTCCCTTGCTTTGGAGAGGCTGTGGAAATAGGGGGTCAGGTGGTGGTAGTTGTGTCCAAATTTATTGGTCTCAAATCTTTACAGACGTTTCTGCTACTTGGGGAGTTTCCTATCCATCCAAACTGTTGTCTGGCCTTGTTTGGTGTGGCCAAAGAGCAACATGTAACACAGAGCAAGGACCTGCTCCATTATTGGTTCATGGCAGCCAAGCTGGAAATGTCTAATTCCTGAACATTGTCTACAGTCACTAATGTTCAACACTGAGATCAGAGACAAGAGAAACTTGCATTCATGGGCAAATTAGCATTGCAACTTTATTTTCTCACAGTGTGATCAAAAAGAGAATTCCCCTGATCAATTGTTTCCTTTTGTGACTCATTCTAAGATTCATCTGACCATATGCCGCATTGCAAAGAGCAGTTTTACATTTTGGAAGGATGTTTGGTATAGTAAACACATATTGGTCTTTTCTTTGTTCTCTCATTTGATCATCTGAACAGGGTAGCTGTTTTTGCCCTCCTGTTTATCATTATGATTTTATCTGCAGCTGTACATGAAAAATAATTTAAAAAATAAAATAAAAAAAGAAGACAAGAATGAGGGAGCCCAGGGGAAAGTAGGATGTCAGTAGCTTGGCTTGCTTGTATATTTTCACTAGCCCTTGGAGATTCTCCAAAATTATCATTGTTCTAGCTCAGCACTCTCCCCCCCCCCCCAAATTTCCTCTTCCTCTCTGTCCCCCTGTTCTTTTTCCAGTTCAAGGAATGGAGGGAGAACAAGGAGCAGTGGAGACAAGTTGGCTGGCAGAGATGAGTGCCCAGTAATGAACTCACCCCGCCTTTGCCCAGGGGAAAGGTCTGCAATGCCCCCCCATACTTACCTGAGGAGACTCACACAACTCCAGGACCAACTGGGAAAGCATTCTAAGTCTTCCCTGCGATCTTAAACTGTACTACCAGAAGTACAGTTTCAAGTCAAAAGTATAGTCAACAGACATGTGAATGCGGGAGAACATGCGGATATGATATATCTGGACTTTCAGAAGGCATTTGATGGTGTCCCTCACCAATGGCGACTGAGGAAACTCACAGTCAGGGAATTAGAGGGCAGGCCTCTCGTGGGTTAGGCACTGGTTGAGGACCAGGAAGAGGAGAGTGGGTGTCAATGGGCAATTTTCACAATGGAGAGAGGTAGAAAGTGGAGTGCCCCAAGGATCTGTCCTGGGACCAGTGCTTTTCAACCTGTTCATAAATGTCCTGGAGACAGGGTTGAGCAGTGAGGTGGCCAAGTTTGTGGATGACGCTAAACTTTTCCAAATGGAGAAGACCAGAAGTGATTGTGAGGAGCTCCAGAAGGATCTCTCCAAACGGGCAGAATGGGCAGCAAAATGGCAGATGCGTTTCAATGTACCCGACACTATTCAGCCACTCTGAATAGGGATCACAGCATAAGGAAGGGGGGGGCAATCCATTTCCCCCCTGCAATTCCCCTTTCCTGGTGCTATTTGCCTGCAAAGGTGCCACTGTTGCAATGGGGCAAAACATTTCATGGTCAGAATATGTCATAGGGGAAAGGATCAGGCCTCCTCACCACCACAGTGTCTCAGTCCTAATTTGGATTATTATCCCCCCAGCTCCAGCAGCTATTTCTGAAATAAAAACCAGTATAGGAGAGGTGATTATGTATTTAACACGCACTCTAGTTTGGTAGCCTGAGCTTTGCACCCTGTTTTGAATGGCTAGCACAAATTGAAATGCATGAATCCTGCAGGGCTTCACAAAGATGAAAATCACACCACTATAAGACACACACACACACACACACAGGGATTTCTTCTGGTTGAAAAATCTGAAGGATTTCGCACAGACCTACCTGAAGCTGCAGTCTCTAGAATTGCATTTACTTCTTCCAAAGAACAGAGCTTTCCCCTTCCATGTTTCTTGAACTAAGTTCCTTTAGTATCATCAGATCATGTAATAATGTGCAGGCCAGTGGGGTAGCTAGAGGGGGTGCAAAGCACTAAGTTTTGCAGGGAGCCTCACTGTAGCGTGCAAGCAGCCCCTCCCCTTCAGAGGCATTCTGGGCACTGGGTGCAAAATGAAGACATACTCCCTGCAAAACTTAGTGCTTTGCACCCCCTCTAGCTATGCCACTGGTGCAGGCCAATCTCCTTCAAGTTTCTTGGAAGTCAGTCCCATGATTTTAGAAATGGGCTATGTCAGAATGCCAGATGCAAGGGAGGGCACCAGGATGAGGTCTCTTGTTATCTGGTGTGCTCCCTGGGGCATTTGGTGGGCTGCGGTGAGATACAGGAAGCTGGACTAGATGGGCCTATGGCCTGATCCAGTGGGGCCATTCTTATGTTCTTAGGGCTTACTCCCCAGGTCTGTGTGTGTAGGACTCCAACCTTAGAAATAGATCAACAACAGATTCACCATCCCCAAAAGGCAACTTCACTTGAAAAGTTGCTCCTCATGAAATGAACCAAACCAGCCATTGTGTTCTGATCCGCTCTCACAATCAGCAAATTCTGGCTTCCACAAGAGTGCAGTCAATTTCAGAGAGACTACCCTAATGGAAGGTTTGCCTGGCTGAATACTAATTGGCAGGATTGGGCCCCCACTGAACACCTGGGGCTGTCAATATATTCAGATAAACAGATGGCTGCAAGAAGCTTGTTTGTGGCTCTCAAAATTATTTTGTCAATGGTGCCATCTCCTGGTAGATCACTGCTAAGAATACCTCTCCCTTCCCCCCCTGCTTTTGCCCCTGAAACCTTGCTAAATGTTTACTCAGTCTATGCTCAAATTACAAAAAGCATGAACAAGAAAGAATAAAAACTACCTTAAATCAGATGGGTTGACATTCTTATTTGCTTCTACACAGTTGCAAAGGTCCTAGTGTTTTTTTTATTTATTCTGTAATTACTCCAAGATAGTTCTGAAGCAGAGTTCAGAAGATCCTGGTATAATTAGCTTGTTTCGGGGAAAGTATGTCTCAGCAGATGCATTCATGCCTTTATTATATTTTGAGTTGCCTTTAACTCATAAATCTATGCTTTTTTGTCTCAGTCAATATTTTAGGTAAATTGTGAAGAAAGGTGAAAGAAAGACTTTCCTCAGAGAGCAGTCAACTTTGAGGCTGGGTTTGGCAAACCAAATGAACAGAAAGTCTTATGGTCACTGTGAGATACAGGAAGCTGGACTAGATGGGCCTATGGCCTGATCCAGTGGGGCTGTTCTTATGTTGTGATATCAAATTGTTACTTACAGTTATTCCAATCTGATTCATTGAAATAATATTTGAGAAATCCTGTGACCACTTTTAAACCTTGTTGCTCATTCATGTCCTCTGGTTCTCCATTCAGCCGTACAAGGCCAGCCTATAGGTCTATAGAAGGAGATAGACATAAATTAATTATGATTTATATATCTATGGTAGAATGCAAAGCAATTAAAATGTGACTTAATGAACCACATGGGTCTGAGCGCATCTGAATCTAAAATTGCATACATGTAAGCCTATAGGGTGGGCAAACTTTCAACTTTAGGGATCCTGAATCTTTAACAATTGCGTAGGAAAGAGAATTTCAACAGCTACAACTTGTGTTCTGTGAGATGATACTGCACCTGCTGAAATTCCCTCTTCTATACAATTGTTAAAGGTCCATTATCCCTAAAGTTGAAAGTTTGCCCGCCCCTGCTATAAGTGAACAAACAGCAAAATCCTATGCATGTCTACTCAGAAGTGAGTACCATTGTATTCAATGGGGCTTGCTCCCAAGAAAGTGGGTGTAGGATTGCAGCCAAAATGCACAGGTTACCTTTGAAAGGTAAACAGTTACAAAATCACCTGCTTTAGTGACTGGGAAATGATCTAGCTATGCTACTGATTCAGAGGCTGTGTGGATGTATCTCTTACAACACAAGCCTCTGCATGTTTACTCTGAAGTCAGTCCCTACTGATTTCAGTGGGACTTTCCCATTTCCTTTTAAGTGTGCATAGGATTGCAGCCTTAATGACAGAGGGTGTGCTGGGATTCAGGATGGGTAGAGAGTCAGCACAAAAACCTTCTTTCTGTGCACTCTTTAGGGAGCATTTGTAAATCAGTATGGAGGCTTCTCAATTCTTATCCAAATTTTCCCCTGAATGTACAGTCTAGGGCCAGGCTGTACATTCTCAAATGGGAATTGTTGGCTGCAATGGCATAGCGAGAGGGGAGTGCAAAGCACTAAGTTTTGCAGGGATCCTCACTGCAGCATGCACATGGCCCCCCTCCCATTTCGGGCAGTGGGAGCAAAATGGAGGTATGCGCTGTTTTGCACCCATTGCCTGGAATGGAGGGGAGGGGTTGCTTGCATGTTGCTGTGAGTCTCCCTGCAAAACTTAGTGCGTTCCACCCCCTCTAACTATGTCATTGCAGGCAACAATTCTGATTTGAGAACGTACAGCCTGGCCCTAGATTATACATTTGATTGCGTCAACAGCTGTGTGCCTCAGGGCACAATTCTAATCCCTTATGTCAGCACTTTCCAGCACTGGCATAGCGGTGCCAATGGGGCATGTGCTCCATCCTGCAGTTGGGTGTCACTCACGGAAGCCTCCTCACAGGAAAGGAATATTTGTTCCCCGCACCTCAGAGCTGCATTGCCCTTAAGTCAGTGCTGGAAAGACGTGTGTAAGGGGTTAGGATTGTACCCTTAGATATTTTACCACTTGAGTGCACTGAGAAAACACTCAATCAAATTTGATCAAAAGCACACTTGCTGGGACTGCTTATTATCAAAAGTACGAACCTTTCGTATGGTGTTTCACCAAAGCATAGGAAGACCTATGTACAGCGGTAAAACACTACACAAGTAGAACGCTGATGTCATCAAACACACAAGCACATAAAAATTGAGCGTCAGCAGTGTTTTTTAGCAATATATGTGCATGAGGTGGGTGCAGTGGCATTCCTCTAGTGCACATATATTATGGAGAGGGGGGAAGATCTAAAGGAACTGAAAACTGAGGCAAATTCTGTGTGATCCTATTCTGGAATATAGTGTAGAAAGTGTCCTAGTTAGAGGCACTCAGAAGGAACGGAACATAGTAGAGGGTGAACCCCCAACACAATAAATGAGTGGAATAACCGAAATTCTCTTGGTAACTACTAATCAGATTTTTAGAAAGACAATTTAGAATTTCTGTCTCGCACATTGAACTTTCAGATGACGCAAAAGCTCAAGGACCTTTTTTTCTCCCACTGTTTCTCTTCACCCCACCCATCTTAGCAAGGTTTTAATTGGGGCATATGTAAATAAGAAATAGACAAAACAGAGACCTAAAATCATTTAGATCTTTCCACTGCCGCTTTCAGCGGTCACACACTTAGATTTCAACTCCTACACTGAGAGACAAGAAAGCTGAGGAAGCGGTGTGCAAGAGGTCTCTTAAAAAAGAATGGAAAGCATCAGGAAAGTTTAAATATTATCCTCCAAGTTATGGCTATCAGGTGTTAGGGTGTTCAACTTGTCCATCAGCACTTCTCAAGCTCTTTCAGTGACTGGCTTGAATAGTTTCTGATGATGAAAGATGCTGACATGTTTAAGTAAATAAGCTGCTTTATCTGTGACTTATTTACGTAGACGTTTTAGTGGCTGACTGCCTTCTGCTGGGATTTGAAGCTTACTCGAACGCAGCCTTCTTGAGTCATGTTTCAGACCATTTGGACTCACTCACACTCTCAGCTGCTCTTACGATGCTTGAGTCTTTCACACACATCTATGGAAAAAAGACATTGAAATGTAGTGCACATGGCCATGAGTATTTTGTATAATTCCTACTCAACAGTTGAGACACTAACAGCCCAGTCCTATCTAAATCCCCCCAATGCTACAGCCACATCACTAAAGCATGCATTGGAGGGGTGGGGGTGGTCCCAGAAGTCTTCTCTGGGGTAAGGGAAGATTTGTTCCCTTGCCCAGAGCAAGACTGCCCTACCCTACCTGGTCTACTCAGATCTGTACCAGCCACTTTACAGATGTGGACTTGGGAAGGCGGATCGAGGCTGGGAAGTGGGATAGGATAGCAGCGATACTGGCCCTCCCCAGTGGAGTAGGTAGAGGGGGTGCAAGGCACCAGGTTTTGCAGGGAGCCTCACCATGGCGTGCATGCGGCCCCTCCCCCTTCCCTTCAGAGCCATTCTGGGCAGTGGGCACAAAACAGAGGCATATGCCTCCGTTTTTTTGCCCATGGCCCGGAATGACTCTGAAGAGGAGGGGCCGCTTGCATGGCGCGTTCAGGTGCCTGCAAAATTTAGTACATTGCACTGCTTCTAGCTCCAGCTGCATCTCTGTTTGGGTCCAAGGAATCTTAACAACAACAATTAAGAGTACATTTCAAACTTGCAGCCAGAGACGAAAGCACGCCCCAGATTGTCCTTGCCAAGCGTTGGAGCAAGTTAGACGCTTCCTCGGGGTTTTGGCAGCCAAAGCTCTAAATTATGGACGTTCAACAGCCTAGTTTGAAGATGCCTGTTTCTGCCGCTCCCTTTTGGCATCGCCTCAGCTCTGAAGTGGATCATAAAACTGCAGACGAAATCTCTGAACACATTCATAGTTTGTGGACACCTCTATGGAGAACAGAATCCAGACAGGACACGCCAGGGGCAACAAGAGCTGCAAACTGAAAACCTTCAGGGACAAAAGTAGCTGCTTTGGATTGTGTTGACTGTGTGGAAGATACTATCGCCACTTGAGGCAGGTCAAACATAAGGCCTGGAAATTCTTTATCCAGACCACATGATCATTGGTCTCTCCCAGAGTTGCCCTTTCAGCAGCACAGAAAGAGTAGGATGGAAAGAGGAGAGATGGAAGGAGACCTTAAAAGGCAAGGAACGCCAAGGGGGCAATCAGGTTGCAGACCAAGAGGGTGGAGAAAGGGAGACGCTGTCAAGATGCTGGGAGAGCCCAATTATCACAGGGGCCGCCACTTCTGACGAGGTGTCACTTTGCAGGCCACCTCTCAGTTGCCGAGCTGCAAAGTGACGCTAGGGTAAAAGTAGCACTGCTGAAAGGGCAGTCCATGTGATTATTGGCTCTCCCATATTTTGAAAACATAATCAAAATTTTATCTTTGTCATTTGCAGCTAACGAGTTTCTGAGTGAGAACAAATTTCTGGCCGTCATCTGCTTAATGACATCACTTCTGACCCTCAGCAGTGCTGTTTGGCCCACGATCTGAAATATGTGTGACACCCCTGACTTGAGGGATTTAACTCTGACCAGGAAGAAAGTTCAGGCTATTGAAATTGCACCAATCAATCAGTTAAAGTTGCACGACACCCAGAGGCGTAGCGAGGTCATTTGACACCCGGAGCCCATAAATTTTTGTCGCCCCGCACGACATAATTAATTAATTATTTAATTATGCCATTATTTATTATTAATTATATTATTAATTGATTGATTGATTCACATTTTTATACCACCCTTCCTCTAAGCAGCTCAGGGTGGTGCACATGGTTTCTCCCCTTATTTTGTCTTCACAACAACCCTGTGAGGTAGGTGAGACTGATAGTAATAGTCATGACACGAAATGAATAGTAATAATGGCCAGAAAATAAATGCAATGAATATTTCCCCATAAGCAATGGATGAAATTCTACATCAAATGGTATATAACATGATGGTATCATTCCTAAATGCCATGATTACCAGAACTTTGGTCACTAGGGCAGTGGTTCTCACACATTTAGCACTGGGACCCACTTTTTAGAATGAGAAACTGTCAGGACCCACCAGAAGTGATGTCATGATCAGAAGTGACAGCATAAAGCAGGAAATTTTTAACAATCCTAGGCTGCAATCCTACTTACACTTACCCAAGGGTAAATCCCATTTACTATTATTGTTAAAAGAATATACATAGTAGCTTGTTAAAAGTACAGGTCTGAAACATTTCCCCAAATGCAGTCACGTACCATGGTAGCATCAAGTCTAATATAGTAAAAATAAAATATTGAAATGGATGGGAACCCACCTGACATTGGCTCGCAGCCCATCTAGTGGGTCCCGACCCACAGTTTGAGAAACACTGCACTAGGGTGTCACCCCCCCCCTCCAATGTCTCATTGGCCTGGTTTGAATTAAGGCAGTGGTTCTCAAACTTTTAACACTGGGACTCACTTTTTAGAATGACAATTTGTCCAGGAGCCACCAGAAGTGATGTCATGGCTGGAAGTAACATGATCAAGCAAAATAAAATAGTTATAAATAATTAAGTTAAAGAAAAACAGATAATAAGGGGAAGCCAGCCCTGTTTCACCAAGTGAATTTTGTCTGTAGCCTGCCTGCAAGAACACCCCCCCCCCCCAAAAAAAAAAATCTGTGAGATTTTCAGCCCTCCCCAATGTCCACCTTACCAGCTCAAGCCTCTGTTTTATTCTTTGGGGGGGGGGGAGTGCTGGCTTCTGGAGCATTTGTTGAGCTCCACTTTCATCAGATGGGGACCATGCAGCTAGCCTTGCATTCCTCTTTGCCTGACCTGACCAGGAGCCAATGCATGTTTGCTTACTCACGAGTAAACGCTTACTTACTTACATGGCTTACTTTCGCTTTCCATAGGGCTCAATACTCGGAGGGAGGGACTTCCTTCTTGGGTGTTTTTGGGGGCAGCTTTCATTGGATAGGAACCATTCTGATGTCCTTGGATTCCTCCCAGCCTACCCTTTCCAACAGACTATGATACGCTCACCTACTCACGAGTAAACACACGATATGGCTCGGTTTCACTTTCCATAGGGCTCCATGCATTTTTGGGTTTCCGGTTTTGGGGCCATAACTTTTGAAGGAAAGTAGATATTTTACCCTGGTTTTTTTGCATTGCATTCTGCAGGAAATTTCACATCCAACGGTATATAGCATGATGGGGTTACTCATAACCTCTGCGATG
This sequence comes from Tiliqua scincoides, assembly GCF_035046505.1. Lineage (NCBI taxonomy): Eukaryota > Metazoa > Chordata > Lepidosauria > Squamata > Scincidae > Tiliqua > Tiliqua scincoides. Next base: position 5,597,140 of record NC_089821.1, on the reverse strand, counting down.
CTGGCTCATTTTGTGGTGTCACCCCCCCAAGGCTGGTACCTGGGGCTGACTGCCCCACCCCACCCCTTGCTAGCTACGCCACTGACTACACCTTCTAGGAATGATGAACTACCTGGAGGAAATTTATTCCTAACCAGTCAACAAAAGTATCTCCCTTAAGAACATTTCTGGAAAATCAAAAGAAATGCTGTTGGGGCCTATAGCGCAAGTTGCAACTTACTCAGGAGATAGTACTTAAATATAATTTTTTCTTATTACCATTTATTGCTACTTTTATTTGTTTTGTGCTGCTACATTTTTATACTCACAATTACTGCTGTTGCTTTGTTCTGAGGCCTCTGGATTTGGGAAGTTTAATTGCTCCATTGTTTTATATCATTTTAAATAATAATTGTTTTATAATAATAATGTCTGATTTTATGCAAGCCTCCGTAGGCACCCACAGCAGTGGAAGAAAGGCAGGTGTAAAAAAAAAAATGTATTAAATAAATATATTAAATAAATTATAGCCCAGGTAGGTCCATCAAGATCTCAGCTTGGTCATGATTCCATCATGGTCTAAATTAGGAGCAGAAATTCTTCTGAAAGTGCCCTTGACCACTGCTGGCAACCGCTGGTTCATGCATCGACGTCAACAAGTGACAAACAGCAAATGCGCAAATTGAGAAACAGTTTGCTTGTGAATGCTTTCATCAATATATCTATAGCCTGAGTGCTCAAGTAGAAGCAGACCACAAGCTTCTCACCGTGCTCTCTTAGCACCCTGCCAAATGACTATAGTTAAGGACTCAAAGAATGGCGATCAAACTACAAAACTGTTATTCAAATGGCACAAAGTGGAACTTTAGCTTTTGAGTCTTGGGGTGGGAAGGGGTCCTGGGGCAAGAGGCCTGCAAGGGTCTCCCAAAGACAGATTTTGCTCCTCCCCCCTCCAGTGCCTTGGAATAAGAATATAAGAACATAAGGATCAGGCCCCACTGGATCAGGCCACAGGCCCATCTAGTCCAGCTTCCTGTATCTCACAGCGGCCCACCAAATGCCCAGGGAGCACACCAGATAACAAGAGACCTGCAAGGCTTTCTGGGAATTGTAGTTAAGAACATAAGAACAGCCCCACTGGATCAGGCCATAGGCCCATCTAGTCCAACTTCCTGTATCTCACAGCGGCCCACCAAATGCCCCAGGAAGCGCACCAGATAACAAGAGACCTGCAAGGCCTCCTGGGAATTGTAGTTAAGAACATAAGAACAGCCCCACTGGATCAGGCCACAGGCCCATCTAGTCCAGCTTCCTGTATCTCACAGCGGCCCACCAAATGCCCCAGGAAGCGCACCAGATAACAAGAGACCTGCAAGGCCTCCTGGGAATTGTAGTTAAGAACATAAGAACAGCCCCACTGGATCAGGCCACAGGCCCATCTAGTCCAGCTTCCTGTATCTCACAGCGGCCCACCAAATGCCCCAGGGAGCACACCAGATAACAAGAGACCTGCAAGGCCTCCTGGGAATTGTAGTTAAGAACATAAGAACAGCCCCACTGGATCAGGCCATAGGCCCATCTAGTCCAGCTTCCTGTATCTCACAGCAGCCCACCAAATGCCCCAGGGAGCACACCAGATAACAAGAGACCTGCAAGGCTTCCTGGGAATTGTAGTTAAGAACGTAAGAACAGCCCCACTGGATCAGGCCAGAGGCCCGTCTAGTCCAGCTTCCTGTATCTCACAGTGGCCCACCAAATGCCCCAGGAGCACACCAGATAACAAGAGACCTGCATCCTGGTGCCCTCCCTTGCATCTGGCCTTCTGACACAGCCCATTTCTAAAATCAGGAGGTTGCGCATACACATCATGGCTTGTAACCCGGAATGGATTTTTCCTCCAGAAACTTGTCCAATCCCCTTTTAAAGGCATCCAGGCCAGATGCCGTCACCACATTCTGCAGCAAGGAGTTCCACAGACCGACCACACGCTGAGTAAAGAAATATTTTCTTTTGTCACCGTGGAAGGAAGCGCCTTCATGTTGGGCGGACGGCCCAGGGTGGAGGCTCAGGATTTGGTGGAGTGAAGCTGCACTGGTCCTGCCTCCATCCCGCCCTGCTCCCTCCCCCAGAATGCCTCCTCTCCAACCTCTCCCCGCCCTCCCTCCACTTCTCCCCACCCCAGAACACCTCCTCCCCCAATGCCCCCTCCTACCTCTCTGCTGCCTGGCGGTCCGCGCAACTGTCAAGCAGTGGCACTCCAGTGTTCCACTGGTGCTAGCCAGTGGAGCACTCTCTACCAGCACTGAGGGCTGTGAATGTGCCAGCGGTGAGCCAGCACACACCACGTAGGATTGGGCCCTTAGTCACTGAAAAGGCTGGATGTTCTTTGTCTCTTCCAGCCAGTTTTTAGAGTGGCTGTTTGTTTGGAAACATTCGGGGGAACCAAGGTTCGTTCTGAAAAGCTTCATGACTACAAGTTTAGTTTTATTGAACTTTAAACAGAATCATCATACGATTTTTTTAATGATAAAATATATCCTTGAAAAAAAACTGATGGTATGCCTTGGCACGTTTAGTGCCCTGCCAGTGTGCCAGAGGATTTAAAAGGTTGAAAATGGCTGCCTTAGGTGCACAATGGAGAGAAGGGACATTCCTGCTTCTCCACCACATGAAGACTGTCACTTTTAATCAGGTGTCTGAACCGGGCTGTAAGCATTCTGCCCTCTCCAGTTTTATTTATTTTGTCCACCAGACTCTCAGATCGGAGCCTATGGAAAGCAACGTTGGAGGATGCCTCACCAGATATGGACAACAGATTATCACTGTTCTGTGCTCACCCCTTGGGTTTGCTGGGGAGGGGGGAAAGTTGTTAAATGCATTGCTAGATGTTTTTAATTAATGGTGTTTCCTTGTTATTTTCCCCTGCTTGCTAACTCGCTTGGAAGCCGTTTTGTGAGCTCTGCAAATATCCACTGATCTTTCGAAAGGCAAGTCCATTTCCCAGAATAACCTTGTTTGGTTAAAAACCAATTATAAGATACACCACAAATAATTAAATCACTAATTGGTCCACAATGATTGACATGGTAGTGCTTGACTGCCTAGGTCTGCAGCGTACTGGCTGGTACTCAATAATTACCAGATGGGTTTGTTGTTTTTTTTAAAGAAAGCTTTGATGAGTGACAGAGCAAAGTATTGTTACTTTCTAAAAGCCTCCCTGATATTACTTCAGCAGCATAGTAGTTGGTACAAATGGCTTCTCGCTGTGCTGTTTGGTAGTTTTTGAAAGTACACCGTCACTCGTGAAGAGTTCGCTGTGGCTCCATTCCAGATCAGTGTCACTTCTCCCAGAACATGGAGCCAGCGGGGTAGCTACAGGGGAGATAATGTTTTATGTGGTGCTGGGCCCCTGGATGCAAACTACAGCTGGACCTAGGTATGGCAGTCACCTTCGGGAGAAGGAGCTTCCCCATTGCCTTGGCCATGAGGTTGGCTTGTCCAGACCACTGGCCCATCTGCTGCCATATTACTGGCATTGACTCAGAGTGGCTCTCCAGGATGGCAGGCAGGGTCTTTCCCAGCCCTATCTGAAGATACTACCAGGGGACTTCTGCATACAAAGGACCTGCTGGACCATCAAACAACCTTCCCAGTGCAGTTCTGGATGTCATCTTGGGTTCCAGGGTGTGGTCTGAGGGCAGAGGGTCTTGGTAATGTGTGGAACCTAAGCAGGTCTGGGAAGTGCCTGGATGGGTGTCTGCCTGGGAACCCCACATGTGACACCTTGAGCTTAGTCGTGGAAGAAAAGTGAGATAGACATGTCACGCCAGCAAGTACACATGCCCCCTTTGCAGCACAGCTGCCATCACAAAGCTGCTCTCCTGGGACTTGCTCTTGGTAAAGCACAGGCATTTTGCTCTCAAGGTAGCTCTGATCAGGCAGGTAGTTCCTAGTCTTGTGCACTCCAGTCCCCTTGGCTGACGAGGGCGTGAATGGTGTGCATGAGATCCAATCTGCCCACATAATCTGAATGCGCAGACCAGTAATGTACGGGGGGGGGGGGCAGTGCAGTAAGTATTGCAGGCACCACAAGGTGCCGTGTAAGTGACCCCCTCCCTCTCACTGTCAGAGCCAGGGCAGCGATGGCAACACATAGGATGTCCATTGCTGCCCAGAATGGCTCAGGTGGTAAGTAGGAGGGGCCACTTATACAGCACATTGCAGCACCTGCAGTACTTACTGCACCGCCCCCTGTACCTGCTTCACTGCCTGGACAATGTTGCCCAAGTAAAGGAGCCTGCAAGGGCCAAGATGATGTCTGGAGAACCCACAGCCTCAACTCCTCCCTGATGTCCCCAGATAGCCAAGCTTCCGAGCAACACAGGATGGTGATCCCACTGCAACAGCTCTTACGCTGCTGAAGGTACCTTTAAAAGATCTGAGTGGCCTTCATTTGCCAAATAACAAGTCCAGTTCTTTAAGCCAGTCACCTTTTGGGTTCTGTCTGAACCAGGAGCCATATGATCAAACTGTGTGTTACATCAGGCACATGATTGGGCTGTTTTTTAGCCACACCCCCTGCATAGATTGGGACGGTGTCATGGGGAGAGTGGGGATTTAGCTGCCTTCCTCTATCATAGTTCCAGTTGGATGAGGCCAAGGCACTGCAGCTATTTGCCCTGGTAAAAGACATTCCATTGGCAGTTAGAAGCAGAATGTGATAAACCACTCCCCCTTTATGGCAGTCATAGAATCATAGTGTTGGAAGGGACCTTCAAGGCCACCTAGTCCAGCCTACTGCTGGAAGAAGGAAAATCCTCTCTACAGCATCTCCAAAACGTGTGTTCAGCTTCTGTTTGAAGACCTCCAATGAGGGAGAACCCACCACTTCTCTCAGTAATCAGTTCCAGTGACCAACCAACATCCAGTCCCACGTTCCCCACTCCAGCTGCTTTTAACTGCACATAAAACAAGCATTGTAACCAGAATCGCTTAAAGCTAACAGTCTAGTTGGAACCTCAGAAGCAGGGAGGGTTGATTCTTATAGAACAGTGGTCCCCAAACCACAGGAGCACTGAGCACTGAAAAACCTGTCCCCATCGTGAACATAATAAGAAACCAATAGGATCAGGCCAAAGGTCCATCTAGTCCTGCTTCCTGTATCTCACAGTGGTCCACCAGGTGTCTCAGGAAGCACACAAGACAACAACCTGCATCCTGGTGCCTTCCATTGCATCTGGCATTTTGAGGTAGCCTCCTCCTAGATTCAGGAGGTTGCACATACACATCATGGCTCTGATCTCTCCAGAACCTCGCCTTGGCCTAGATATTTGGCCTCAGTGCCTGCAGGGGTGATGAGCGGCAGAAGTTGCTGCCTGGCAAGGGGCTTGGGAAAGATTGGAGAGGAAGGTATGTGGCTACTCCACAAAACAGGAAGCTCTGTTCACAACAGAGACAGATTTTTCAGTGCACCTGATCTGGCCCACAGGTCATCATGGGCCGTATAACACAGTTATAGAAGACCAATATAGCTCCGATTCCTACATTGCCCTGGGACTTTCACGTAGTTTAAGAACAGCATCGCCTCATCCTCTCTGCCATGTAGATTGCAAAATGAATGACCTGGGACTTTTATGGGAACGTCTGATCACACATTCCTCATTTGTGAGTTATCTTCTCTCTTTACTAGAGACAAATCACATAAGCAAGTTCTCTCTGCAACCAGGCAGGCACATGGATAAGTGAACTCATATGATAGACAATGCCTTTTTTGTCTCAATAGCCAATTTTTGTTTTTGTTTTTTGGTTTTGAATTATTTTGTTTCTTTTTGAAGTATACTGTTTTGTTGTTTGAAGTTTCCTGATACTTGTAGCTGCCTTGAGGCAGTGCTGTCACTATAGGGGTGCGGGGGATGCAGGTCACACTGGGTGACACTCATGGGGGGGTGACACCACTACTGGCCAAAATTTTTAAAATCTTGGTATTTTCAAATATTAACAACATTTTCGATATCATTCAATGATTAATTTCTTGAAGAATGTTGGCAACCTTCAGTCTCGAAAGACTCTGGTATCGCGCTCTGAATGGTGGTTCTGGAACAGCGTCTACTGTGGCTGAAAAGGCCGATTCGGGAGTGACAATCCCTTCCACACTGGGAGCAAGTGCAGTCTGTCCCTGGTCTGTCTCCCTGGCTGTGGGCCTTCCTTCTTTGCCTCTTAGCCTCAGACTGTTGGCCAAGTGTCTCTTCAAACTGGGAAAGGCCATGCTGCACAGCCTGCCTCCAAGCGGGATGCTCAGAGGGCAAGGTTTCCCTCCTGTTGAGGTCCATTCCTAAGGCCTTTAGATCCCTCTTGCACATGTCTTTGTATTGCAGCTGTGGTCTACCTGTAGGATGCTTTCCCTGCACGAGTTCTCCATAGAGGAGATCCTTTGGGATCCGGCCATCATCCATTCTCACAACATGACCGAGCCAACGCAGGCGTCTCTGTTTCAGCAGTACGTACATGATGAAATAAACCGCATTGATATCTCTATTCTAGCAAAACGTTATAGCCATAAAACCAGGGTGATGGTACATCACCATGCCGATCGCTTGGGATGTTGCCACACCCACTGCGTGGGAGGACGTCCATGGGAAGAGGTCCGGGGGGGGTGACACACTGGCCTTCTGTACCAGGTGACACAAGCTCTAGCAACCACACTGCCTTGAGGAGTATGCAAAAAAACCAGAAATCCTAAATAAATAAACGAATGGCTGGGAGGGGGGTATAGCCTGGAGATTTTATTAAAGTCTGAGGTTACATCCTGTAAGATGAGCCTACCTGACCTCCCAAGAGTCTTACTAGTTCGTGATACAACTGCATTGGACTGGGCTTTCAATTACTCTGGAATACTAGCTAGGATCTAATTAACACTACAGGCTTTGTGCGTTTATTTCTCAGCAATCATTTATTCCAGGGAGTATTTGATTACTTTATCACACTTTCACATCCCCTGTTCTATTTCAGGTTCCTTTCCCTCCACCCACCTTTCCCCCTCACCTGTTTATAATAAGCAGGACTCCAACATTGACCATAAAGAAAGCCTGGAAGAAGGGGTGGCAGAGGCTGGTCTAAGGATGGGGTGAGAGGAATGGAAGCTGCATCCCTGCAGTCTCTATATTTTTCAAGGAACCGTTTCCTTTGTTCTGGTTGGGTTTAATGAACCGAACAAATAAGAATCAGGAAGGCACTATTTTAATAAAAAGAAAAAAAGGGGGGGGGGGCTTCTCCACTACAGTCAGCTGCTTGGCAAGTTTGCAGGGCTAGATCTGCTGCCACCAAAGATGGAAATTTAAGGTTCCACCTCTCTCCTTTCCTCATAGAAACATAAGAAGAGCCCCACTGGATCAGGCCAAAGGCCCATCTAGTAGAGCTTCCTGTGTCTCACAGTGGCCCACTGGAGGCCTCAGGAAGCACACAAGACATCAAGACATTAACAATTTTCCTGCTTAATGATGCCACTTCCGGTCATGACATCACTTCCGGTGGGTCCTGACAGATTCTCATTCTGAAAAGTTGGTCCCAGTGCTAAACATGTGAGAACCACTGTTATAGGCAATTCAGGATTCCTTCTGCTCCCTCTTTCTAGATGCAGTAGTTCAGTGGTTCTCACACATTTCGCGCTGGGACCCACTTTTAGAATGAGAATCTGACAGGACCCACCAGAGTGGAAGTGGTCATAACTTCCGGTCATAACCAGAAGTGACATCATCAAGCAGGAAAAATTTTTATAATCCTAGGCTGCAATCCTACCCACACTTACCCAGGAGTCAGAACCATTGACTATCATTGTTAAAAGACTAGACATAGCGGCTTGTTAAAAGTACAGATCTGTAACATTTTCCCAAATGCAGTCACATACATGGTAGCATCAAGTCTAATGTATTAAAACTAAAATAGTGAAATGAATGGGGCTCACCTGAAATTGACTCACAACCCACAGTTTGAGAAACACCACAGTAGGACATGAGAAATTCTCTCTCAAGTATGCATAGACTCACATAAACACACATCCCTCTCTTACAGTTTCTCAGTGGAATAATCTGGTTAGAAAGGTTATCAACGCTTATTTGATGTTTTCAAGAATACATTGCTTAGTAGTTATTTGGAAGGGATGAGCAGGAGAACTGAAACTGCCAACCCCAGAATTCTCATTAGCAACAGAGGCATGTCCAGAAGCCCTTATTGCAGACAGTCTGGAACCATGAGAATTTCAGGATACACCTCGTCTTTTACCAATCCTCTTGGCTGGCCTTTTCCCCTCTCCTTTCAACTTGGTGCAGTTGGGGAAAAAGGGAAGGGTGAAAGAGGCAGACCAGAGAGTTGGCATCATGCTATTATAAGTTGAGCCAAAATTCAGAGGTGGGGTTGGGCTTGGTTCATAATGGTTTGGGGGATAACAAGCTGGGAGAATTTAATTTCCGAAATCAATCCTTTCCAGACTTTGCCATGATGTACTCTGATTATACCAGCAATTTTCAACCACTGTGTTGTGGCACACTGGTGTGCCATGGATGGTTCACAGGTGTGCCATGGGACTTTGAGGAGAATCATTAGGGCAATTGGGGGATTTTTGTCCCCTAACAGCCGCATGGTATGCCTTGTCTGTGCTAAAAAACTGATGGTGTGCCTTGACTATTTTAGCGCCTTGTCAGTGTGCTGTGAGATGAAAAAGGTTGAAAATGGCTGGATTGTACCGACATTAAGCACACTGTATTCTCCTTAGGACAAGGATGCGTCCGCACCTAGGTTTCTTGCATGTCTGGATCTAGCCCCCCCCCCCCCCCCCGAAGCAGGTTCCACTTTGTCTACAGTTTTGTCCAAGATCTTTCCCCGCTCTTCTCTGGCTTCTCTTTCTAACTCAAAATGATCTGGGTCTATAGAGCTCTTCCAAATTGGACAATACAATACCTAGAATCAAGCACTTATTAAGGAAATGCCAAATGGCAACTTGTACGTCTTCATTATGCCACCGTTCTGAATGCACCGCACACAAAAAGCTCTGATGGCTGCAAAGCAAAATCAGCATTTGCAAGGCCGCAGAACTAGGCAGACAGATTTCCCCTTTCGGCACAAAACAGCTGAGGCTTTCTCTGCTGAGCCCATTGTGGGTACTGGAAGCAGCTCTCAACAGAGCCGTGTAAATTCCGAAAACAGCCACGAGGTGGCGAGGTACACAAATACACCACTGCAGGTTTTTTTCCCCTTTCTATTTCAAGAAAAGATAATTCAACAGAATTGTGGAGGAGAGCTTGGACTTGCCAGCAATAACTAGAATCCAGGCATTTTACCCCCCTGGATTCTGATTGATAGTAAGGGTTCAAGACTCTTTAGATATATGGGGGGAGGGAAAATATTTTTTTTTTAACTATGCAGATAGAAAGTAGAGTCTCTGAATCTTAACTTTTAAGCCAGGGGTTCTCACACATTTAGCACTGCGACGCACTGTTTAGAATGAGAATCCATCAGGACCCACTGGAACTGATATTGACCAGAAGTGACATCATCAAGCAGGGAAATTTTTAACAATCCTAGGCTGCAATCCCACCCACACTTACGCAGGAGTAAGTCCCATTTACTTACATTGTTAAAAGCATATACAGAGTACCCTGTTAAAAGTACAAACCTGTAACATTTTCCCCCAGTGTACTCACATACCAGTCTAAGATATGAAAAATAAAATATTGAAATGAATGGGGACCCACTTGAAATTGGCTCGTGACCCACCTAGTGGGTCCCGACCCACAGTTTGAGAAACACTCTTTAAGCAAAATATTAAGCACTCTTTAAGCAGAAAATTTAAGCAGAATATCTCAAGCCAGTGTTTCTCAAACTGTGAGTCGGGACCCTCCAGGAGTCGCAAGCCAATTTCAGGTGGGTCCCCATTCATTTCAATATTTTACTCACATACTGGGTCCCTTTCAGGGAGAAGGGTGGGATACAAATAAAGTTTATTATTATTATAAAAGTATTATTATTATTATTATTATTATTATTATTATTATTATTATTATTATTATTATTGGTATTGGTATTGGCAACCTTCAGTCTCGAAAGACTATGGTATCGCGCTCTGAAAGGTGGTTCTGGCACAGCGTCTAGTGTGGCTGAAAAGGCCAATCCGGGAGTGACAATCCCTTCCACAGCAGGAGCAAGTGCAGTCTGTCCCTGGTCTGTCTCCCTGGCTATGGGCCTTCCTTCTTTGCCTCTTAGCCTCAGACTGTTGGCAAAGTGTCTCTTCAAACTGGGAAAGGCCATGCTGCACAGCCTGCCTCCAAGCAGGCCACTCAGAGGCCAGGGTTTCCCACTTGTTGAGGTCCATCCTAAGGCCTTCAGATCCCTCTTGCAGATGTCCTTGTATCGCAGCTGTGGTCTACCTGTAGGGCGCTTTCCTTGCACGAGTTCTCCATAGAGGAGATCCTTTGGGATCCGGCCATCATCCATTCTCACGACATGACCGAGCCAACGCAGGCGTCTCTGTTTCAGCAGTGAATACATGCTAGGGATTCCAGCACGTTCCAGGACTGTGTTGTTTGGAACTTTGTCCTGCCAGGTGATGCCGAGGATGCGTCGGAGGCAGCGCATGTGGAAAGCGCTCAGTTTCCTCTCCTGTTGTGAGCGAGGAGTCCATGACTCGCTGCAGTACAGAAGTGTACTCAGGACGCAAGCTCTGTAGACCTGGATCTTGGTATGTTCCGTCAGCTTCTTGTTGGACCAGACTCTCTTTGTGAGTCTGGAAAACGTGGTAGCTGCTTTACCGATGCGCTTGTTTAGCTCGGTATCGAGAGAATGAGTGTCGGAGATCGTTGAGCCAAGGTACACAAAGTCATGGACAACCTCCAGTTCATGCTCAGAGATTGTAATGCAGGGAGGTGAGTCCACATCCTGAACCATGACCTGTGTTTTCTTCAGGCTGATTGTCAGTCCAAAATCTTGGCAGGCCTTGCTAAAACGATCCATGAGCTGCTGGAGATCTTTGGCAGAGTGGGTAGTGACAGCTGCATCGTCGGCAAAGAGGAAGTCACGCAGACATTTCAGCTGGACTTTGGATTTTGCTCTCAGTCTGGACTTCCTATTATTATGACTTCCTATTATTATTCTTCATATGACTTCATATTATTATGCTCTCAGTCTGGACTTCCTCAGTCTGGACTTCCTATTATTATGACTTCCTATTATTATTATAATAAAAGTATTATTATTATTATTATTATTATTATTATTATTATTATTATTATTATTTTATGTTTCATATATTTGACTTGGATGTTACTATGGTATGCGGATTCCGAGCCAACAGGTCCACCACTGATATGGTGTTCTCCTTTAGACAACTGCAGGAGAAATGCAGGGAACAGCGACAGCCACTCTTTATAGCCTTCATAGATCTCACAAAGGCTTTCGACCTGGTCAGCAGGGACGGCCTCTTCAAGATTCTCCCCAAGATCGGATGTCCACCCAGGCTCCTCAGCATCATCAGATCTTTCCACAAGGACATGAAGGGCACTGTTGTCTTCGATGGCTCCACATCAGACCCCTTTGACATCCGAAGCAGCGTGAAGCAGGGCTGTGTTCTTGCACCAACCTTGTTTGGGATTTTCTTTGCTGTCCTGCTGAAGCAGGCCTTTGGAACTGCAACAGAAGGCATCTATCTCCGGACCAGATCTGACAGAAAGCTCTTCAACCTCTCCAGACTGAGAGCAAAGTCCAAAGTCCAGCTGAAATGTCTGCGTGACTTCCTCTTTGCCAACGATGCAGCTGTCACTACCCACTCTGCCAAAGATCTCCAGCAGCTCATGGATTGATTTAGCAAGGCCTGCCAAGATTTTGGACTGACGATCAGCCTAAAGAAAACACAGGTCATGGTTCAGGATGTGGACTCACCTCCCTGCATTACAATCTCTGCGCATGAACTGGAAGTTGTCCATGACTTTGTGTACCTTGGCTCAACGATCTCCGACACTCATTCTAAAAAGGGGGTCCCAGTGCCAAAAGTTTAAGAACCACTGTCTCAAGCTATAAATTTAAAATCCTCTGGCTATGGCAATGGGTAGAGGTGGGAGATAACAGTGATAATGAAATGAAAATACACAACACTGCTTTCTGCCCTTCTCACTGTAAAAAAACTTAAAAAATAAAAGTTTTATTTATTATTTAATGTGGGGTGCATGGGCAACAACTGTGGTTCCATCTGCTGACACAATACCACCTATATCACCTACGTAGCACTCTTTTAAAGAGATGATGATTTATAATTGTAATGTAAATTTTCAATAAAGACGCATAACAGCTTTCTGCACTTTGGAAAACACTGAAATCAGTGGGGAAAAATGGAACTGTTTTCTCCCATTTCTAGCAATGGGGCAGTAGCTGAGCACAAAAGCTCTCAGGTTCAATCCTGGCAACATATCCAGGTAGGTCTGGGAAGCCAGCGCCAGTCAACACATACAGCACACTGCTGTGAGGTTCCCTGCAAAACTTAGTGCTTTGTGCCCCCCTTTAGCTACACCACTGCATCTCCTTCCTGTAGGACAGTTGTTCTCAAACCTTTAGTACCAGGACCCACTTTTTAGAATGAGAATCTGTCAGGACCCACCAGAAGTGATGTCATGACTGGAAGTGACATCATCAAGCAGGACAATTTTTAACAATCTTAGGCTCCAATCCTACCCATACTTACCCAGGAGTAAGTCCCATTTGCTGTCATTTTTAAAAGAATATACATAGTAGCTTGTTCTGTTAATAATAATAATAATAATAATAATAATAATAATAATAATAATAATAATAAATACAGGCCTGTAACATTTCCCCAAATGCAGTCACATACCATGGTAGCTTCAAGCCTGATATATTAAAAATAAGTGTCCTGCAAAATATTCAATATAAAAATGTTGAAATGAATGGGGACCCACCTGAAATTGTCTTGCGACCCACCTAGTCGGTTCTGACCCACGGTTTGAGAAACACTGCTGTTGGACAAACAAGACCTCTAGGCATATCAAGTAGCCAAACAGCTTTATTCACAAGCACTGACAATGTGGTGGAGCGTCTCGTCAATGGGAGGGGCATGCAGAAAGGGAGTCTTACCCGTGTGGTGGTCCCCTTTCCAGAACCTACTGGTTGGTGGCTGCCATTTTTATTTCCTAGAAGTCTCCAGGGAATTATCACTGGGAAATTTCTGGGAACTAAAAATCAGGCTTTCATCTCAGCCTCCTTGTAACTGACAACAGCAAAGAGAGTAGAAGTTTTCCCGTGACATGGTTGGCAACCTTCAGTCTCGAAAGACTATGGTATAAGCCTTCAGCACCCGGTATTCCCAGGTGGTCTCCCATCCAAGTTCTAACCAGGCCTGACCCTGCTTAGCTTCCCAGATCAGACAAGATCAGGAGATAGTGTTCAGTATAGGGAGATGGTTGGCAACCTTCAGTCTCGAAAGACTATGGTATAAGCCTACAGCACCCGGTATTCCCAGGCGGTCTCCCATCCAAGTACTAACCAGGCCTGACCCTGCTGAGCTTCCAAGATCAGACAAGATCAGGCATGTGCAGGGTCACAGTTGCTGTCATTCTAGGGTTTTATTTGCAAGGGATTTTTCTTTTACATGGAGAAACGTTGTCACTCCCTACCCACAATCTGGAGTGGCTCATTCCATTCCCATGCCCTGCCCTGACATTCTGCTTCTTCATTCCATGGCATTACCTGCTTTGGTGGGCCTCCCGATGTCCACCGGCTTGCTTGGGAAGGCTGCAGCTCTTTGGTGCTTGCACTGTGGCAAAGTGCTTTATGGCTGCTTTGTGGCAGCCTGTGCGGGCGGAATGAGCATGTATTCTGCTGGCGTTGCAGTGAGATAGGATTGGGCTGTCATTTCCCTGCTCTTTTCCTACAGCGAGTCTGGCAGGCTTCGGGCGCTCTCAAGAATTCCTGTGTGTGCCTGGCAGATTGATTTGCAAACAGTTCAGATTTCACAGCATAACCTTTTTGGACAGCAGCTGGAAGGAGGAAATGGAATTCCTTATTTTGATTAAGAATGACACATTCTCAGAAAGACACCAACAAATGTCTGGTCTAGAGGGTAGAGCCTCCGTTAGCCCGAGATAACATCAGAAGGTCACCAGTTTGAGGCCACCAGCAGCTCCCTGAAGGGCTGAGAATGGTGAGTCCTTGAAGCAGCTGACAAGCCCAGCTGAGTGATTCCACCTGCTCTTGGTGTGAGCAAGAAGCGTCTTGGCTGCCCTCCACGTGAGAGATGGAGCTGCTTGCCAGCCTGCGTGGGAGAACTGGAGGCCAGAAGTGAGACCAAGCCAGGAAGATCCATTCTGAAATGTTGTTGGTTCTTGAAAGAGAGAATCTCCAATCAGGAGGTTGCGCATACACATCATGGCTTGTACCCCATAATGGATTTTTCCTCCAGAAACTTGTCCAATCCCCTAGACACCTTTAAAAGGGGATTGGACAAGTTTCTAGAGGAAAAATCCATTATGGGGTACATGCCATGATGTGTATGCGCAACCTCCTGATTTTAGAAATGGGTTATGCCAGATGCAAGGGAGGGCACCAGGATGAGGTCTCTTGTTATCTGGTGTGCTCCCTGGGGCATTTGGTGAGCCGCTGTGAGATACAGGAAGCTGGACTAGATGGGCCTATGGCCTGATCCAGTGGGGCTGTTCTTATGTTCTTATGATTGTAAAAATCCCCTTGAGGGGTTTAGAAACGCCTGCCTATGTAAACCGCCTTGAATAAAGTCAGAGGAGTGATCCGATTACCAGAAAGGCAGTATATAAATACCTAGCTATTTATTTATTTATATTTGCACAAGAAGTTCTCCCTCTCTTTGGCATTAGCTCAAAAGAGGAGGCTTAAAGGGTGTGTATGCAGAGGCACTTGTACTGTGGAACAAAAATCCAGTGCTATAATAATTCAGTGGCATAGCTTACAGGGCGTGCAAAGTGCTAAGTTTTGCAGGATACTTTGGGCTGCTTGCACGAAGCAGTGAGGCACCTTGCAGAACTTAACACTTTGCACCCCCTCTAGCTACGCCACTGCAATAGTTCAATGAATGTGAAATAAATGTTTTTTTTGGGGACGACGACTATATGTCTAGCTGTGATTCAGTTCTCTTTCTAATTTATATGTGAGAAATAATACACTTCAGATCTATCACTTGCACCTTGCCAACTTAAGAAATTGGTCCCACTTTTCAACACTTTATAACTTCAGCTAGGCTGGTGCTATTTATAATTAAGTGTAGTTGACCACATTTTAAGGACTTACTCAAATATTGTTGAAAGCAAAGATTGTGCCATTTTACCTTCTACCTTTCAAACCCTGGGCTATAACTTCGATGGGGAATGGTCACCTATCTAATTTGGGCCTTCTTGCACATTATGTTGGTCTTGTTCTAAGCGTTTGGGTAATAAAATGATATGTTCCATGCTAGATTATTACAGAGAAGAGGAGTGGAGCATTATTTCTATGTGTTTTCCTGATTTTCTGTCTTCATAGAGCAGCGTTATGGTGAGAACGCAGGGAAATGAAAGGTGAGTTTGCTTTTAAAAACATCTCTTTATGGAAAGGAAGGGTAAGGTCGGTGGTTTCCAAAATCTCACATTATACAAGTTGGCGGTGCCCAGATCTCATGAGATTTTGTGTAATTCAAGATGGCAGTCCCCAAATCTCATGAGATCTGACGAGATCCAAGATGACGGAACTCGGGACAACCAGAAGGCAGGGCCACCAGGGACGTCCTGCTGCATCGTTATGAGTGTGCCATAGTGCACAGTTTGGAAACCATTGGGCAAGAGGGTTGCAGGACCAACCCTAAAGTGAGGAAACCTCAGGTGGCTCATGTGGTGGGGGTGAGGCAGCTTGTGAAAAGACCCCATCACTGCCCAGCCCTCGGTGGCCACCATCTAACTTGATAGCAACATGCAATGAACAGCTCCAGGCTTCCTCAGTACACAGAAGAGGAAAAAGAGGAAGATAAAGGCAGTGAGGTGGAGGAGGACAACCTGTGAGCCATAATACCAGAACCAGGGGACATCCACTAAAATTGAGTGTTGGGCGGGTTAGGACAGACAAAAGAAAATATTTCTTTACTCAGCGCGTGGTCGGTCTGTGGAACTCCTTGCCACAGGATGTGGTGACGGCATCTGGCCTGGACGCCTTTAAAAGGGGATTGGACAAGTTTCTGCAGGAAAAATCAATTACGGGTTAAAAGCCATGATGTGTATGCGCAACCTCCTGATTTTAGAAATGGGCTATGTCAGAATGCCAGATGCAAGGGAGGGCACCAGGATGAGGTCTCTTGTTATCTGGTGTGCTCCTGGGGCATTTGGTGGGCCGCTGTGAGATACAGGAAGCTGGACTAGATGGGCCTATGGCCTGATCCAGTGGGGCTGTTCTTATGTTCTTATGAGCCAGTAATGGACAAGGAGGGGCATTTGATGCCCCACTTTAGGTGCTCAAAGATCTTGGGCTGCTGCCATTAATGGATTGTTAAAAGCAAGGGTGGGGGGGGGGGTAGAGCTCTGCAGCTTGTCAAGTAAAGGAGGTTGAGGATTGGGAAGCAAAGTGGGGCCAGGCACCAGTAGCAAGGTGGTAACGGAACGGGATGTCTCCCATAAGCAGTAAGCATCATGCTAGCAAGCAGAAAGAAAGGATAGCTGGAGAAAAGAGGGGTTTGGGAGTGAGCGTTCGCTATGGAGAAGGCCTGGAGTGAAGGGTGGAAGGGCGCAAAAAGCTAGCAGGTCTACGTATGATAAAAACCTTACATGGGGCCAGAAGGTAGGAAGAACTGTAGGTAACTAGATCTGGATCACTGTAGCCCAAGGATCAAAACAGATAGCAAGAGTGTATGTCTGGTAGCCCAGATTTGAACCAAATGGTTGGCAACCTTCAGTCTCGAAAGACTATGGTATAAGCCTACAGCACCTGGTATTCCCAGGCGGTCTCCCATCCAAGTACTAACCAGGCCTGACCCTGCTTAGCTTCTGAGATCATGGTATAAGCCTACAGCACCCGTTATTCCCAGGCGGTCTCCCATCCAAGTACTAACCAGGCCTGACCCTGCTTAGCTTCCAAGATCAGATGAGATTGGGCATGTGCAGCTGTAGAACTCAAGCTTCATTTTCTAAGCTGTGCTCCCCCTTTATGCCCCCCAAGAAAAATCAGACTTGGAATTCAAATCCATGATGTAAATGTCTTACATGCTGGTACTGTGGCTGCCTCACTTCCACTCCCCTCGCCAGCTCATTCCGCTGCGCTTCCAAGGGTGCAATTCAAAGCAGGCCAGGGGCATGAAATATCATCCCAGTTTTCTAAGTTGGAAGGCAAACGTCTCATTCAAAGCCCAGCCTTTTGAGAGATTATACTAATTTGCAGCCTCTTTTGTGCAGCGTTTTAATCTCTAGGTGTAACTTTCACCAATAAGCAGGTTTGTAAAGTTTTAGAACACAATAAAAGTTAGCGTACTTTTGCCGATTTTATGTATTGCATTATTGGCAGAGAGCGTTTAACTTAATTATAATAATTGTGCAAAATTAGCCATACAAAAGCCACGTTTGTGTTCTTCCCGTGCATGAGTCTCCAATTTTGACGAGGCTTCAAAAAACCAGCTACCCGATGTTTGGCATTATGGGGGGGGGGGGAAGATTCAGTTGGCATTCAATAGATTTTTTTCTCTTTCTTTCTTTCTTACTGTGTTTTTTTTTTTTTTAAGGAAAACAAATACAATAGAAGATAAAGAGTCTATTTGTGCTAGAGCCAAGGAAGAAGTTGGTTCTCATGTGGCTTTATGGCTCCTTTATGTGCCACATCATTTAGAAACGGCAAATAATGGCTTGTTTGTTTTGGAAATATTTGCAGGACAATTGTACACGTAGCGTTTGCTTCACCTGGCTGTCTTCAACTTAAACAGACATTCTGGGTGTGATGGAAAGTCAGGCCCGATCAGTGGCATAGATGGGGGGGTACATTGCCCCGGGCACTTGGAGGAGGTGCCAATCTGCACGCCCTACATCAAATCCGGAGGTGGGCAGGGAGGTGCATCTGGGAAGAGTTCTGAGGTGTGGAGAGGCTACATGCAGTCTCCCTGCAGCTCAGAATGCCTTAGAAGGCCTCCTGGAGGCCTTCCAAGGCAGAGGGAGGCTGTGTGTAGTTTTTCGATATCTCAGACCATCTCTCTGATGCTCCTGGGGTGTGTTCTTGGCATTTAACCCTAGTGGTTGTTAAAAAATTTTGTGCCCCCAGATGCCAGACCCCTTCGCTACACCACTAGGCCAGATAAGTTTTTCAACAAGGATTCCATGGAACACTTGCACATTTCACAAGCGTTCCGCAGCGGTCTGTGAAATTTGTCAACCTCGCATTACAAATCAATGGTAAGGCCACACCTGGAGTATTGCGTCCACTTCTGGTGGCCACACCTCAGAAGGGATATAGTGGAGATGGAAAAGGTGCAAAAGAGAGTAACTAAGATGATTACTGGGCTGGGGCACCTTCCCTATAAGGAAAGGCTACAGTGTTTGGGCCTCTTCAGTCTAGAAAAGAGGCGCCTGAGGGGGGACATGATTGAGACTTACAAAATCATGCAGTGGATGGACAGAGTGGATAGAGAGACGCTCTTTTCCCTCTCACATAACACCAGAACCACGGGAAATTCACGAAAGTTGTTGGGAGAGTTAGGACACTTGTTGGGAGAGTTAAAACAGACAGAAGAAAATATTTCTGTACCCAGCGTTTAATTAGTTTGTGGAACTCTTTGCCACAAGAAGTAGTGATGGCATCTTGCCTCGATGCCTTTAAGAGGGGATTGGACACATTTCTGAAGGAAAAGTTCATTACGGGTTACAATCTCATAGTAGGTATGTGCAAGCTCTTGGTTTGAGAGGCAAGCTGCCTGTGATTGCCAGATGCAGGGGAGGGCACCGGGACGCAGGTTGTGTCTGTTGTCTTGTGTGTTCCCTGAAGCATTTGGTGGGCCACTGTGAGATCCAGGAAGCTGGACTAGATGGGCCTTTGGCTTGATCCAGCAGGGCTCTTCTTATGTTCTTATCCATATTTATTAAGGCTTTCCTGGCCAAAATCCATAATTAAACAAACATTTATTGAGGTAAAATCCAAGGTCTGTTAAAAACAAGTGCTACTTTCACATTTTGCGCACTGTCTGTGGAAGGCATTACTCAGTGGATTTATGTTGGCTTCTGAAGAAGCCCGCCACTTAGAAAAGGGAAAGTAAAAAGGTAGCACTCCTTCTTAATTGACCTGGGCTTTTAACTTGAGCACCATTGATTTAATAATGTTCCATCCACGTTATAATTAAGCTAGCACAAATTTTTGTCTCTGAATTCCATAATTGATAGACGCATTATTTATTAGCTATTTCTTCGATATTTTACTTTGTGCATGGGGGCAGAGACGGATTTGGGGGTTATATTAGGACATGTTGCAGGGGTTTCATCAGTCAGAGAAATGCTGAGAGGCCGGATCCCAAAGGATCTCCTCTATGGAGAACTCGTGCAAGGAAAGTGCCCTACAGGTAGACCACAGCTGCGATACAAGGACATCTGCAAGAGGGATCTGAAGGCCTTGGGAGTGGACCTCAACAAGTGGGAAACCCTGGCCTCTGAGTGGCCCGCTTGGAGGCAGGCTGTGCAGCATGGCCTTTCCCAGTTTGAAGAGACACTTGGCCAACAGTCTGAGGCAAAGAGGCAAAGAAGGAAGGCCCATAGCCAGGGAGACAGACCACGGACAGACTGCACTTGCTGCCGGTGTGGAAGGGATTGTCACTCCTGAATCGGTCTTTTCAGCCACACTAGACGCTGTGCCAGAACCACCATCCAGAGCGCGATACCATAGTCTTCCGAGACTGAAGGTTGCCAACATGTACTTATCTAGATTTGTGTTTTGGAGAAAATGAGGCAGGGGAAGAAGAAGGATTTGTAACAATGAAGTTTAGAGCTGGTCTAAATGGTCCTTCCATCTGAGCTGCCTCATTGTGGGTGCTGGGTCTTTCCCTGGAGTAAGGGAATGAAAATTTCCTGCAGGATGCAGCATTAGCTGCACTGCTGCTGTTGTGTCATTGGGGGGGGCACTCAAGATTACAGCTGAAAACAATCAATTAGGGTGCTTGCCTGATGGAGCTCCCTTCGGCAATGTGCATCTACTACAGATCTTTTCCATACATGCAAATTGTCCACATTTATGAATTCAAAATAGAGAGGTTTAAAACACAGCGCACAATTGCAACTGCTTAAAAAAAAGGAAGAAAAAGAAAGAAGATCATTGCTAAAAATTGCTGTGATTGAATTCCCTGCAGTTTCTCCTTCGAAGCAGAGGCCCAAGTTTGCCATGGAGTTTGCACTCCACGGGGGGCTGCAATCAATCACAGCTCCGTGATGAGCGTACCTGTTTGATGCCTGTGTTTGCAACGATGTGTTTGTCACTTTCACGCTCCGTAGGTGTAAACTTAAAAGATCTCCGAGGTCTACATAAAAAAAGAGTGATGTGAGAAATATTTTTAGCATATCTGTTCTGAATTCGGTAACCTGAGCCTCTTGTTTGTGTTGGTAGATAACGCCCCTCTTTCGATTGATTGCTCAACATTTCTTTTCCATTGCAAACCATTCGCTCTCTATCTAGTCCCATCTCTCAGTCTTGCCAACATTTCCTGGCTATCTCACCTGCAGCAAGCTAGAGACAGTCTCCTCGTATATCTATCCAAGCCCTGTTCCCTCCAGCACTTCTCTAAGCCAATCTCTTCCAGGCATGCAATTTTGGGCACCGTCCCCAATTCTTCCCGCCCATCACCATCCAGTCTGTTGTGAAGTCTAACACAGCTGCATCTGCTTCCTTAACACATCACAAAACATTTGTTGCTTCCACTGTTGCAAACTGCCCGTTGGCAGCCTTGCCCTTCCCCCTCCAGGGCCTGGTGAAGCAATTCTGCTAAGATTCTCTCTCTTCCTAAGTCTCTGCACGAGCTCTCCATTGCTTTTCTCAATGCCCTCACACCCTGCTGGTTTCCCAAGGGCTGTGATACTAACACCTGCATGAGAAAAATGGAAAGAGGGCTTCCTCCCATCACCAGAATTCCAGGGAAGGAGAAAGTCACACATCTCTGCCCACCAGCGCCTTGACAGCTGCACTGCCACGACAATGTCCTTGAGAACTGAGGTCCCCTGCAAACAACTCCCCCATTAATACAGTCACACATTTCTTGATCATACAAAACCTCTAAAGAAATCAATTTTTAGAATTGCATAGTGCCCACTGAGAACATCTCCTTCTTGTTCTGTCTTTGTGTACATGTAATTAATGAAAGCATGCTCTTGAACACTTTTTATTTAGGTATACCTAGGCTTTCAGCCCCCACATATCCAAATTATTCACTTAAGATAGTGTTATTCAAACTGTGCAGCGCGGCTCTTTAGGGAGGCGCCAGGAACTCAAAGGGGAGGTGCGGGATGTCCTCTCGCAGCGATACAGTCACACCCCTGGGCAGAATACGAGCCCGTCTCCTGCCCGTCGTCTGCGCTTTTTTTTTAAAGCAGAAGAAATGGGCGTTACCCAGCTGCGAGAGTGGCTGCTGCCACCCCGCCCTCTTCTCCCCCCACTCCAAGGCTGCCGCCTTCGCTGTATGTTGTTTCCAAAGCTCTTGGACTCCAACCCCCATCTGGCAAGTACCAAGCATGCTCAGCTTGCAGTCCTTAACCCTCACTGATCCTTGGCTGGTTGGTTCCTAGTTCCCAGCCTGGGATCGCTTCTCATCAAAGTGAAATCTCTCTTTTCAACCCCCTCCCTCTTCTACTCCCCCCTTTCGAGCTCCAAACCTTCCCGCTTTCCTCCCCCTCCCCAAATAAAACACTTCCCATTTTACCAGTCACCAGGGGTCTTAAAGTAGCTTCCATGCAGTTGGCAAAGGGGGGGACGGGACACAGAGACAAGCACACACTTTACTTGGCCAGGAGCAGAAAAAGGGTCCTGTTTTTAAAGTGATTTATTAATCTTGTTGTTTGACTGAAGAGGAAAGGCTGTATTTTTAAAGTGATGAATCTTGCTATTTGAAGGGAATACTTATCAGCCATTGATGAAGTGATTGCCAGCCCAATCCTATCCACACTTTCCTGGGAGTAAGCCCCATTGACTCTAATGGGACTTACTTCTGAGTAGACATGCATAGGCTTGAGCTGTGCATCTCCTAGTAGAGGAGACAAATCAGCTTCCTAACCAAACCCTTATCAGCTCTGATATATTTTCATGGTCTATTTTTGTTTTCCCCACCGGCTGCTGGAAAAATTCAATTTCATTAAATTAATAAAGGGTTCAATCCTATCCAAGGAGAATGGGAGAAATGACTAGTTGGATTGGGGTCCACAGGGGTGTGTGTGTGTAATGTTGGTCAGACTGGTTGTTCACAACATTCATTTCATAAAACAATTGGTATGCTTACAAAGTTAAAAAAATGAGTCTTCCTGGACCAGCCAAAATCTACCTACTCCAGCATCCTGTCTCCAACAGTGATCAGCAGCTGATCATTTATAAAGCATGTATATTGCTGTGTATTAATAATATCTTTTTAAGATCTGCATTTAATTAATGATATGATTAATATAGTTAATATATATTTAATATAGTTAATATTTCTGGCCACTTCCTGTTTAATGATGTCACTTCCAGCCCTCAGGAACATGATGGGGAGTCATGGCCAACACCCACGGGGGTCGAGGGAGCCACTGACCGGAAAAGTTTGAGTACCACTGACCTAAGGGATCAGGATGGGGCATACTGGAAGTGAAATATGATCTGTGAAAGATCAGAAAGGTCCAAGATATTTAGGGCCTCAGAGGTCAAAACCAGCACTGTGAATCTCACCCAGACTACATACACATTCACCTACATAAGAACACAAGGAGAGCCCCACTGGATCAGGCAAAACACCCAACCACTCCAGCTTCCTGTATCTCACAGTGGCTCACCAGATATCTCAAGGAGCACACAAGGCAAGACACCTGCAGAGGTGCTTGGCTTATCTCCCTATATTTGATGGTTAGCAGCTCAGTTTGTGAACCAAATCTACTGAAAAATATGGTGTCATCACCTGAACATCACCTGAACATACAGCCATCACCTGAACATTCTAGCTGTAGTATTAACCCATTTCTGCCCAGCCCACAGGTGTACGCATTTGATCCCTGTTGTGCATATGCAATGCTGGACCGAACTGGCTTAAACCTGTGATGGCTGTAAATGCAAGCCATTACTTGAAGTTGCAGTAAATGTCCCTTTGTGAAGCAACTCTTTAGAAAGCTTGAGCAGATCCTGGATCCCTGGTGAAACATGCTCCTTTTGATCTTGTGGAACAGTAGGCTCCCACGTCCTGCATAAAACTGAAGCCATGAAGAGCTATTCCATGTTGAGTACATGACAATCACAGAGCCTTGACGTCACAGTCATGATCTTAGCTTGGAATCAGCCAGAAAAGTATTGAAATCTCCACTCAGCTTGAACATATTTGGTGGCCTTGGATGCGTCATCATTGGCAATATTTACCCAATAAGAAAGTCCAATGGACTTTACATGTTAGTAGTTGCAATCAATATTAGAAATATTTTTGGAAGAAAACTCCATTGATGTCAACAGGACTTACTTCTAAGTAAGTGCAAGAAGGACTGCATTCTAATTCTAAAAGGCAGTTAATCTGTGATCCTGAAATTGTCGTCCCCCCCTTATTCAGATGTTAAATGGCAAGGGGACTACTGCTACCTACACTTACTGCTCAATCCTATTGAACTAACTGCTGCTGAAATGCCATAAAGCAGGGGTGCTCAATAGGTGGATCGCGATCTACCGGTAGATCGCGAGGCAAAATGAGTAGATCGCGGAGCCCTGTCTCTCCAAACTGTTAATATGTCAGTTTCGTCTAGTGACTAGACGAAACTGACATATTTAGCTGACACTAAACTGACACTGAAACTGACACTTTAGCTGCTCTTCAGGCATGCAGCAACAAAACTGACGAAACTGACTAGACTCCAGCAGGGGCTCCATACATTAAAGGGGGTGTCTGTCAGACGCTTCCTTCCCCCCGGTAGATCTCCGGGCCTTGCTGGGTTTCAAAGTAGTTCTCTAGCCAAAAAAGTGTGAGCACCCCTGCCATAAAGCATATTCTGGTAGCACTCTCAGTAGTGCACTGCTTGGATTCCTGCGGGAAGGCTAGTGCCTTCCTATCCATGTCATCGGCTGTCCTGCCACCCGCCAGAGCAGGTAAGTTAATGGGAGGGGGGAGGGGAGGGGCAAAACTGGGTGGGAAGAGGGTGTAATGGGGCTGCTGCTGAAGGGGTGAATCTGACTGTGCTGGCACGGGCTGGATCCTATTCTCCTTTCCTGTAACCCCCCTACCCCCTTCCTGTCCTTGAAATTGTGCTAGAAAAATCACTACTGCAGGTCTCAGAAGACCCTTTGCAGATCTAAATCTCCTTTTGTCTCTGAATCCTCCCAGTCCACCCCCTCCCACTGGATACTGTTTTTGGCACAACTGTACCAGCCTGTGAGTGGGGGGGGGGAGAGCGAAGGATAGGACTGAATTGTTAGATTCACAGCATTGTATTGCTTTGAAAAGGATCAATGATTATTATTTGACCAAAGCTCCTGGTTCAAGCATGGCAAAGTAACTGAACACCAAACAACGTATTCTCAATAGCATTTTATTCAAAACTTACATAAAGGCAACATGTTCAAGCTTCTAAACGTACATGTTATAGCAGAATGTTATCAGAAATAAGCTGCCAATATATACTGCAATTTACATTACTTAGGGCCCAGTCCTATGCACATCTATCCAGAAGTAAGCCCCTGTGAGTTTAACGGGACTTATTCCCAGGCAAATGTGAATAGGATTGTAGCCTAAGGCATTTAGGCATAAAGACACGTTGCGCCATGCCTGGGCATGTGCATTTATATAAACGCACATACAGATGTGGGGAGTCTGGCCTGAAGCTGCACATTGCTGTGCATTGTTTTGTCCTTTTTTTCTTGCATCAGTACCTCCGTACAACAAAATAAAACAAAGCAAAAACAGAAACCCCCAACATTATCCAAAGTGTTAAAAGTTGTTCATAGAACAGCAGTAGTAATACACTCTTCAAGAGTTTGCAAACCATAATGATACGACTGGGACCCACAAAACCAGAGGTGCACCTGGATTTGTCCCCTCTTATGCAGTGGCATAGCTAGTAGGGGTGCAAAGCAAAAAGCTCCCCTTTGGAGCCTTTCCAGGCAGCTAGAGCAAAACGGAGGTTCCGAAGGGGAGGGGAAGGGACCGCTTGCACACTGTGGTGAGGCTCCCTGCAAATCTTATTGCTTTGCACCCCTCTGGCTATGCCACTGGTCCTATACAGTGAGACTCAAGGAAGAGAAACTCTTGCCTGAAAGAAAGAGAGACTCTTGTCTGGAAAGGCACAGTGGAAACAGGTTTGAATGCTCAGAACTACAAGAGGATAATAATCCACCACAACAGGTTGAGTGTTACGGAGAACTTTTTGTTAATATAACACAGTTGCTCACACAAAATAAAAAATGCTTCTGTTGATTTGTCTTGGCAACTCCAATACATCAATGGTGGTAACAGTATAACAGCTTTGTTCCCATCTGACAGAAAATAATGGCAGTTCTGCAAAGCAAATGTTAAACATGACCGTATGTATTTATTAGTTCCACAGTGTTTTGACAGATTACGCGGGCTGCAATTTAAAGGATGCTGACACGCTCACTGAGGGCTTTCATCTCTGCTTCCTCTGGCTTGGGATTTTCACTGTGGTTCGCACTGGAGCTGATAAGGTGCGCTGGGTACTGTAAGCCATTTTCTCCCGCGTACTGTTCCCACCGCGAATCATCACTCTCGTGAGTAATGTACCGCTCTCCTATTTTACATTCAAGCTCTCGTAAATCGAGCCAGATTTGATAATCCTGATGGAGGAGAATAATCCTATTGTTATTCTTTTTTTGAAGATAAACAGTACAGACAATACCATGAAGGCTTATAATAAGACCAAGGGATGCATCAAAACTTACTTTTAAAAACCCCAAACACACTCCTACAGGTAAATGTCTGACATTCATACAAATATGATATAACTAGAAGAGACGTTCTAGAAAAATAAACTAACTGGCTTGGTATCAAACCAGCTCTGCAGTTTATGGGTCTTTTCTTCCATATCTACTATTTATTCAAAAAACACGTTTCTACCTTATTTTCTGATCAAAAGCCTCCACAATGGCTTAAAATCAAAACAATAAATCTCTACAAGCAAAGCAAAGCAAAGCAAAACAAAGCAATATAGAAAGCAAGAAAGCAAGAAAAGATCTGAATCTGCACGGTATCCACTTGGTCAAGATGAATTGAGGGGGATGGGACACTGTTAATTATATCCTGGACATCTTGGCAGCTTTCTGTACCATTAACCACAGCATCCTTCTGGAAAGGCTTTTCAGGTTTGGGAATTAGGGGTACATTTTTTTTGCCTACCCAGAGAAAACCTACTCCACACTCACAAAAAATGACAAAATACCAAGATCTGGCCATTGAAATCACTTAACTATGGACAAAATATACCAAAGTGGTTGTATTGGAATTGCGGAAGATATTACCGAGGAGATAGGGTGTGGTGTCCACAGTGCCCCTTGCTCTGAGTAAATGCAGGATTAAAGCTCAGGTGGTAGCTGGAGGTGTGCTGCACAGCTGCAGCCACTAGAGCATAAGGAGATCCCTCAGGTATATAGGGAGCACCTGAGGCAGAAAGGGTTTGGTGGGTGATAGAAGGAGTGCATGTTGGAGAGGAGACTAACTTGGCTTATTGAATTGGGAATCAGACTGTGGATTGCGACTGGACTTTGGATTTGGACTTTGATTTGGATACCCTGACGGATTGGACTGACCTACCTGGAACCTGACTTTGGACTGTAACTTGGCTTATTGGCAACTCTGATTGATTGGACTGGTTTACAAGGCCCAGTGGATTGGGATTTGGCAAAACAATGGTCCCCACTGTCACTGGGACACTTGGAACAATCTCAAAAAAAATTGCGAATTACGTTAAACTGCAGCTTACTAAAATAACACCATCAGATCGGCAAAAAAGGCACTTTTAGGAATACTGTACATACTGTGTTGATACCTACTTGATAATTAGGCTGAGACTTGTATCAGTTGCTAACCCCCAGTTAACAACTGTGTTTCATGTAGTTTGGAATAATTAATAATGATTGGAGTCCTATGCTTCTGAAGTTGCTAGAGACATCGCCTATAATATGTATGTGTAGATATTTGCTAGACTCTCCATAGGAATGGAGTCCAAAGTCTGCTCTCCCAAACCTTTACAGTCATTCCAGAGTAGCCAGAAGGCTGAACTAGAGAGCAAGATGTGCAGTTAGGGAATTCCAAGCCAGATGGCTGAAACTGGGTTCACATGTGATCTACAGCATGCCAGTTACTAGAGAAAATCATAAAATGTGGCATTTTAATTTGGGGTATGACAATTACCTCATACCAGCTAACAATTTTCTTCTGCAAACCAGGCAAGGGTTCCCCCCCCATGTTTATAAACTTTTTACACCCACCCAAAATTGGTATGTGACCCATTGGTGGGTCCAGACCCACTGATCTACATTTTAATATAAAATGGCATACATGTACAAGTAAATAAACTTGTGGATGCAAGAGAGGGCACCAGGATGCAGGTCTCTTGTTATCTGGTGTGCTCCCTGGAGCATTTGGTGGACTGCTGTGAGATACAGGAAGCTGGACTAGATGGGCCTATGGCCTGATCCAGTGGGGCTGTTCTTATGTTCTTAAACAAAATGTGGAGATTACCATTGAAAAGGAAATAGTTACAAAACCACTTGTTTCAGTGCTTGTGAAATGATTTAGTAAAAATATTTTTATGTGTTTTTTTTAACCCTAGCGCAGGGCCCACTTAGAAGTTGGGTCCAATTGGCAGTGATTGGTAAAATTGGCTTAAAGGTGGCTCTGCTTCTGGGACTTCCACCATGTGAACACTTGTTTTTTTTTTATGGAGAACAGCCCTTTGCCATGCTGAATGTTCAGGAACTGTGCTTAGGATTGGAGTACCAGGGCCTAATCCTATCCAACTTTCCAGCACTGTTGCAACCATTCCAATGGGGTGAGCGCAACAGCCTGCGGTTGGAGAACAATCATGGAGGCCTCTTCAAGGTAAGGGGATGTTTGTTCCCATACCTCAGGGCTGCATTGCAGCTGCACCAGCGCTGGAAAGTCGGATAGGATAGGATTCGGCCCCCAGTTATGTAAAAGGTTGCCTGTCTTTGGCATCCAACTACCAACACACAGAAAGTGAAAGGTGTGAAATTTTCACCATTACCTGTAGCCAAGGGTGGCTTAACGTCTTGTCGACACTGTAGCGCTTCCTCATTTTCACTTGCAGCAAATTATTTATGAGATCAATTGCTGGAGAAAAACATAATTGCAGAAGACGTCACTCTAAGAGACCAGCTGGAACGTCCAAGTGGAAGCAGGGCAGATGCCGTCAGAAACAAAATGGCCTCAAAGAACTCATGACACCCATTGGTTCTGTGACACCCATGACACAAGATACAGCAAAATTTCTTTTTTAAAAAAAATATAGTTTGTAACAAATCATTAAATATAAACACATAATAGAAAGAATAAGGTAATATATAACTGAAGAGAAAACTCTTGAGAAAACTCAATGACATGTGGATGAACGCCTCCTTCCCCCCACACATACACACCCATTTCAATACTATTCTACCATCTGAGATCAACAACATGGTCAGAAGCCATATGTACTGCAGAAAAGAACCAGATATGTGGCAACGGGAATTTTGCTGGGATGGGGCCGCTTGCATGCCGTGGTGAGGCTCCCTGCAAAAATATTTAGTGCTTTTCACCCTCTCTAGCTATGCCACTGTCATGGTGTAGCTACAAGTGGGACAGCATTGCAAGTACTACAGGTGCATCCAACTCACCATTGAAGCCATTCCTTGCAGCAATGATCTGATTGGCTCCGATGGCAAGGGGGAGGGGCTGCTTACACAGGACGCTGTGGCATTTGCAGTACTTACCGCGCTGCCCCACCCGTAGCTACACCACAGCAAGATGAAGAAG
Source organism: Tiliqua scincoides (assembly GCF_035046505.1). NCBI lineage: Eukaryota > Metazoa > Chordata > Lepidosauria > Squamata > Scincidae > Tiliqua > Tiliqua scincoides. The sequence goes on along the minus strand of NC_089821.1, from coordinate 5,567,958 downwards.
AGCCTGCAAGATGAAATGCAGGTTCTGTTACTTGTGTGGTTTTCTGCTATGTATCCATCTTTCGATATTCGATCACTGTATAAAGTAGGATTTTGAGGTTGCCTTGCGTTCCAGTGGAGACAGGCATATAGAACGCAATGCTGTGAACCATATCCACACACGTTGTTGGGTTTTTATCAAGGTATTTCATTCCCCCTCCGCCAACAGTTCACACTTCCCAAACTCTCAGACCCAATTTCAATCCATCAAGTTGCAGGAGTAGTTGACTGGAAATCCGTGAACCGTTCCAAATTGGCAAGCTCTCCATCAGGGGAATGTGAATTCCTCGACAATCTTACACTCCCAAGGAGAACCTATTACCCTTCTGCAGAACCGTCTCTCTGAAAAGCCCATCAGCTTGAAACATATTGAGACCTTGCCTAATTTCCTTGTAAATGTCTCTGTGAATTTTTTGTTGTTCATTTTCTATAACTGTGCTGCTCCCTTCCCTGGTTCCCTGATAATTTCAATATGCAGCAGAGCAGTAGATGGGAAGGGGGAATGCAGCTGGTTTCCCAATAAACTCTAGCATGGACTTATTTATTGCTTGCCTGCCCACCCAGAGCCTTTTTGATCCCTGAGAGCTTGGGAACTGCTGCTTTAATTGGAGATGTTAAGGACTGAACTTTCTGCATGTAAACCATGTGCACTATGAGGCCTCCCCTTCATGCATGCTGCTAGTTTTAGGAAGGTTGTGGCCTGAGTTGTTTCTAGTTTCTAGGCAAAAAATCAAAACTTTAGATATAGGCTGATGGGTTCTGAGCTGTCTGTGACAGATCAGGAGAGAGATCTTGGGGTGGTGGTGGACAGGTCGATGAAAGTGTCGACCCAATGTGCGGCGGCAGTGAAGAAGGCCAATTCTATGCTTGGGATCATTAGGAAAGGTATTGAGAACAAAACGGCTAATATTATAATGCCGTTGTACAAATCGATGGTAAGGCCACACCTGGAGTATCGTGTCCAGTTCTGGTCACCACATCTCAAAAAAGACATAGTGGAAATGGAAAAGGTGCAAAAGAGAGCGGCTAAGATGATTACGGGGCTGGGGCACCTTCCTTATGAGGAAAGGCTACGGCGTTTGGGCCTCTTCAGCCTAGAAAAGAGACGCCTGAGGGGGGACATGATTGAGACATACAAAATTATGCATGGGAAGGATAAAGTGGATAGAAAGATGCTCTTTACACTCTCACATAACATCAGAACCAGGGGACATCCACTAAAATTGAGCGTTGGGAGAGTTAGGACAGACAAAAGAAAATGTTTCTTTACTCAGCGTGTGGTTGGTCTGTGGAACTCCTTGCCACAGGATGTGGTGACGGCATCTGGCCTGGATGCCTTTGAAAGGGGATTGGACAAGTTTCTGGAGGAAAAATCCATTATGGGTTACAAGCCATGATGTGTATGTGCAACCTCCTGATTTAAAAATGGGCTATGTCAGATGCAAGGGAGGGCACCAGGATGCAGGTCTCCCGTTATCTGGTGTGCTCCCTGGGGCATTTGGTGGGCCGCTGTGAGATACAGGAAGCTGGACTAGATGGGCCTATGGCCTGATCCAGTGGGGCTGTTCTTATGTTCTTAACTACAATTCCCAGGAAGCCTTGCAGGTCTCTTGTTATCTGGTGTGCTCCCTGGGGCATTTGGTGGGCCGCTGTGAGATGCAGGAAGCTGGACTAGATGGGCCTATGGTCTGATCCAGTGGGGCTGTTCTTATGTTCTTAACTACAATTCCCAGGAAGCCTTGCAGGTCTCTTGTTATCTGGTGTGCTCCCTGGGGCATTTGGTGGGCCGCTGTGAGATGCAGGAAGCTGGACTAGATGGGCCTATGGTCTGATCCAGTGGGGCTGTTCTTATGTTCTTAACTACAATTCCCAGGAAGCCTTGCAGGTCTCTTGTTATCTGGTGTGCTCCCTGGGGCATTTGGTGGGCCGCTGTGAGATGCAGGAAGCTGGACTAGATGGGCCTATGGTCTGATCCAATGGGACTGTTCTTATGTTCTTAGTTTACTCGGAAAAACATACCCTAACACAATAAAGAAAGGAGACCTATACAAACTCTCCAAGTCCTTGAATTCCACAGAAAAGCATAAGGCACAGCTTGCTAACATTGACACAGCTGCACAAAAATATAATTCACATGCGGAAAGCTAACATTTTTCTGTTGCTCTTGGTTTTTTTTATTTTGTTGCTTGTTTATTTTGTTTTATATTCAAACTCATTTTACAGAAAACAGCTATTCTGTCCAAGAATGCATATAGAGAAAAAAAAAAGAGGGGGAAAAATACCCAACAAGCACCAGGCTGGACACGCGCAAAGAACATGTAATGTCATAGGTTTGTACACATGTAATGGCAGACTTTGGAATAACTCGCCTCGAGTGTCAACCAATTTACTTGCTAGATACATCTGATGGACTAGAACAGCCTTGGAAGAGTATATTGCTTTTTCCGCATAATGAGGGCAAGCTAAAGCCTTGACACCGATATGCAATTCATTCTATTGGCAATCAGACATTCTGTTTTCCACATTATAATATTGCCAGACATTATGGGGGTGAAAGAGAAGGTCTTGCTATGAAAAGCAAGGAGGCAAGCAAATGAATAGATCTCTGTGCTAATATTCAAAAGCTCTCTTTCAAGCAATTATAAATACATTTCATATTTATTTTTCGAACACCGGTATCGCGATTAGCTGCACCGTTAAGCTTTTTTCTCTCTAACGGTCCAGGAACGGAGAAATTGCAGGGTCACAGAAATAAGTACGTTTATGTGCAGACACGCGTATTTACAAATGCTTAGATTTAAATCCGTATTTGTTATGGACATGCTTCTGTGCTCTGTTGTGAGGGTTGGCCAGCAGTGTAACCGGAGGGGGCGGTGGCATGTGTAAGCGGCTCCTCCCATTTGTCATCGGAGCCATTCGGGGCAGTGACGGCAACACACAGGTGCTTGCTGAGTTACTGCATGTTGCCGTCTCTTCCCCTAATGCAGGGCTTTTCAAACTGGGGCATCGCGATGCCCCAGCCTGTGGGCCCTGGCCTCTGCCTCCTTAAGGGGCGGAGTCAGCCAGAAGGCAGGGAGGAGGCAGCGGCGCGATCCCCAGGAGGAGAGCTCAGGGGTTTGCAGGGGCTTGGGTGCACTTACCAGAGCCTCCTGCAGCCTCCCGGGGGCGCCGGGAGCCCTGTGCAACCGTCTGCAGGACTCCCTGATGCTTTAGAAGTGAAAGTGGAGCGATTGCGCTCCACTTCCGTTAAACCGGTACTGGAGAGCGATTGTCCACTTTCACTTTTGCAGCTTTGGGGAGCCTTGCAGACAGTCACACAGGGCTCTCCGCATACCGGGAGGCTGCAGGGGGCTCTGGTAAGTGCACCCAAACCCCTGCAGCACCCTGAGCTCTCCTCCTGGGGATCGCACCGCCGCCTTCCCCCCGCCCCCGCTGCCTCCCCCCGCAAGGACTTGCGGCGGTTTTCAAACTCACAGAGAGTTTGAAAACCGCTGCCCTAACAGCTCTGTCAGTGACCAGGAAGAGCTGCTTACATGGGGGAGTCATGGCATCTGCTGTACTTACCACGCCGCTACCCCTCTGGTTACACTACTGGAGCCAGGGTTGCAAAGTAGGACTCCTTGTACAATCATTGTTGCACTTCAGACAGAAAGCTCTGTTTGTGCTTCAATGGTGTGGGGCAAAAAGTGAGTTAGCATCGCGGCAGCTCAGTCTGCAAGTTAGTTGGGACAAAGATTTTATGCCTGAATCCAACTGGATGCAATAACATGAACAGAATAGTCAGCAGATGTAAAAACAATTTAAAAGTCACTTTTTGTCCAGCTGGGTACACATCGGTAGGCATGCGGTCCAATGCGAAAATGGTTGGCTCAGATGTATGGCCATTTTAGGGCATATTTGGCTGCTATTACTAATATTAAACTATGGGGCTGCAATCCCGTACACACTTACTTGGGAGAAAGTCCCAATACATTCAATGGCACTTGCATCTTAGCATACATGTATAGGATTGCACTGTATAGCACTGACTCAAATTAATCATAAATGTTTCAGATGATGGCCATGATCAATAGATGCGCATGCATTTCTAGGTATTTTTTTGCTTTAAGTTTCCTTAAAACTTTTGTTTCAAGTTTAAGTTGTTTTAAGTTTCCCCTTCCCCTATCCACACTGAATTACCCTTCCCAAGGAAATGTTCGGTAAAAGGGCATCCTGAAAGCAACTTGGGATATAGCCAGAGAACTACTGAAGATGACATACAAGGATTAACCTCTGTGAATCACAGCCATAATTTCTGGGAAAACCGACGGCAAGCTGATGGCAGTATAACTTGAGAAAAGGAGTCTTATTTATTCTGATGTGTGGTGCTCTTTGTCCAGGTGAGCACGTACCTGCCCTAGTTGCCAGAGTTCAGAGCCTCCCCACAGAGTGTCTTTTGGTTCCCAGTACAGATTTGGAGGTGGAGCCAGGAAATTACCAGCCACTGAATGCCACCTGGTTGGCCAAGGCGATGTCCACAGAAGAACCTCTCCTTGGGCTGGTGACTATGGCACTTTCTGGGGTATGGCTTATGCCTCAATAGGCCTGCCCCCTGGCACCACCCCACTTCTGCTGATCTATACTATGAAGTTACCCAAGTTAAGTATATATCAATCCATTTTAATTTGTTGTGAGTATGGGTGTGCTGGAATGAAAAAAACTAATACCTTCATGAGAGATTTCCTTCCAGGGGTTGGGTGGGTACATAAAAGCAGCATTCTGGATTTGATCATGAATGTCCTCATCTTCATTGAACGGAAACGTCCCACTAAGGCTCACATAAATGATGACACCAACAGACCACATGTCCAAGGATCTATTGTAGCCTTTGTTTCTCAGCACTTCAGGAGCAAGGTAGGCTGGGGTACCCACGACAGAGCGCCGGAATGATTTCTCTCCAATGATACGAGCAAAACCAAAATCACAGAGTTTCACCTGTTTGGCACAAAAATCGAGGAGACACACCCTTTACAGATAGATACAAATGTATGCTTGTTTTGTGGTGATGGTTTCAAGAACTTGTAAAGATGCAAACAAACTATTCAGCATTTGGACGTGCAACGAAAGCTTTGCGCTACTGTAACAGCCACAGTGGGTGCTCATAAAAGTAGGGGAAAGGCAGGGCCAATGATAGATTTGCAAATTGATGGGCCAGGGTATCTCAGAGATCGCCTACTTCCGTACAATCCGGCTCATCCTCTTAGGTCATCAGAGAAGGCCTTTTTACAAGTGCCGCCGCCTAAGGAGGTACGTGGGGTGGCGGCAAGAAATAGGGCCTTCTCAGTAGTGGCACCAATGCTATGGAACTCCCTTCCCCTTGACTTAAGAATGGCTCCCTCTCTTGAGACTTTACGGCGAGGCCTGAAGACCTTTTTGTTTAAACAAGCCTTCTGAGTTCATGGCCTTTTTTAACATCTTTTCTATATCTTTCAGTATTTTTACAGGCCTGATTCCTCTATGATTTGCTGCGTTTTGCTCTTTTTATCTGACTTTTTATCTGAGTACTGTTTTTATGGGTATCTGTTAATGTGTTTTAATATGTTTTTATTTGCAGTTAAATTATGTTTTTAATCTGTTTTTAATATGTTGTAAGCCGTCCTGGGTCCCTTCAGGGAGAAGGGCGGGATATAAATAAAGTTTAGTTTATTAATTATTAATTATTAATTATTAATTATTATTATTATTATTATTGAAACACTGATCCAAGTTGACTGTCTTGCCTCTTCTCACCATTTTCTCTATTTCATTTTTTTTAAAGCAGAGTGTGTACGTTTGCGCTCTTCAATGTTTACTTATTTGCTTATTCACTTTTTTAACACACACCACCTGATTCCATTTTGGAAAGTTAAAAAAAATTGGAGAGGGTGGAGGAAGTGATGTCACAGGAAGTGAGTCAATCAGCATTATGATACTCTGTTTAGGAACTCATTTCCTCTGAGCTTGAGTCTTATTGCATGCCTGGCTAGAACATGGTCAATAAGGTTTCAAAGTAGGCTTCAAATTATGGACATCTGTATGCATCCAGAGACTTTGCTGTGGTTAAGGAGATGAATCCCATTCTAATTTAAGACCATAAGAAAAGCCTGGCTAGATCAGGCCAAAAGCCCATCTAGTCCAGCCTCCTGTATCTCACAGTGGCCCACCAAATGCTTCAGGGAGCACACAAGGCAACAGGAGGCCTGCATATTGGTGCCGTCCCTCGCATCTGCCCTCCCTTGCAATTTAATATGGCGATGGGGGTGGGAATGCCTCTACAATGACGTTCTGAAGAAAAATTGGGAGGCTATTGGAAAGAAGAACTGATGTGAATGGTACTTTTCTCTACCTGACTAATCCAGGTGAGAGAGATATGAATATCTCTCTGAATATTTCATCTCTTTCAGATGAATCAGTACCCACAGAAAATCTAATGTGCCATTTGGAAAAAATGGATCTCACATGTGGTTTGGTTTACAGCAGGGTTGCCCAAACCCCGGCCCTGGGGCCACTTGCAGCCCTCGAGGTCTCTCAATGCGGCCCTCAGGGAGCCCCCAGTCTCCAATGAGCCTCTGGCCCTCTGGAGATTTGTTGGAGCCTCCCGATGCAATTGCTCTCAGCATGAGGGCGACTGTTTGACCTCTCGCATGAGCTGTGGGATGAGGGCTCCCTCCACTGCTTGCTGTTTCATGTCTGTGATGCAGCAGCGGCAGCAAAGGAAAGACTGGCCTTGCTTTGTGCAAGGCCTTTTATAGACCTGAGCTATTGCAAGACCTTCATTCGTTCATATAAGTTCATCTTTAATATATTCATTTATGTAAACATATGTAAATTTGTAATATGTAAACATATTAAACATATGAATGGCCTTCATTCATTCATATAAGTTCATCTTTAATATATTCATTTATGTAAACATATGTAAATTTATGTAAACATATGTAAATTACCTTGAGCATATGTAAATTTATTCACATTTGAAATGTAAATTAATTCTTTTTTCCCCCAGCCCCCGACACAGTGTCAGGGCGATGATGTGGCCCTCCTGCCAAAAACTTTGGGCACCCTGGTCTACAGTTTAGACTAGAGGCAAAACCCATGTTTGCACATTAACATCTGTAGACCATGCAGAGTGCAAGTGACTCCTTTAACGCAGCTAGGCGGCACATGCTAATGGGAATAAGCCCATGGAAAGGAATTTGGAGAGACAAGTCAGTGTTAGAGGAGCTCAGCTTCAGATGTACCAAAGGGATACAAGTTCAATGAACTGTTTGAAAATCCATTTTTAACACACATAAAAAGCTACCAAAGCACCCAATGTCACAAACCACTTTTGGCCGTTGTGACTTGCCTTGCAAAATGGCTAAATTTACCTCCTGAGGGCTAAAGTATAACTGAATTATTTCTACTTGCCTGTGGGAAAGGATCAGCCGAGGCCAGCAATACATTTTCTGGCTTGAGATCACAGTGCACAATGTTTTTAAAGTGAAGATGTCTCAAGGCAACAAGGATCTAAAAAGAAAGAAACCAGCTAGTCTGTATCAGAGAGCTTGCGGACTATCTACTTCTACTTTAATGTGTCTCCTGGAAATGAGACAGAACAGCAGCAAGTACAAATAAAGCAATTTAATTCAAGTGATTAGTACACTTGAGGACACCTATCATCTATAGAAGTAAATATCACAGGCAAAGAAACATAACATCTGATACCCCTTAATGGGCTTTCTTACCTGCGTAATTAAGAACTTGGTTATTCGCTCTGGCAACCTTCCCTTCTCACTTGACAAGATCATCTCCAGCATGTCTCCATGGAGCTTCTCCATCACAACAAACACTCTTTCTGGTGTCTCGAACATGCATTCCAGATTTACTACTCCCAAGTGATGTAGATTCTGTTATTAAAAATAAACACTAGCTGAATGAGCCCCATTTGTTTAGATCCAATGACAAGGTTCATGAAACCATTGGGCTATTATGCAGCCATTCATTCTTCAAGACATTTTTCAACAGCACAACTAGCCTGGACAATGCCAGCAATCATTTGTCACGCAACATTAAGCAGCCAAGATGGTCCAAAGTTCCAGAACTAGGACTTGTGTGAGAGGTTGTTGCCAACAACAATTAAGGTTCTATACCGCTCAAAGCAGGCCCTTTTCCTAATTGCTTCATGCAGGGCTGGCCTTAGGAGCTGCAACAAGTGGCTACATTTTTTGCGGGGGCCCCAGGTTTGCTGCAGAATCTTAGAGATGCACGTAGAATTTATTATAGGCTTTATAACTCTATGATAGAATGGAAAGCAATCAAAATGCGTAGATTACCTTTGAAAAGTAAACAGAAAATCACTTGCTTTAGTGGCTGTGAAATGATTTTGTAAAAATATTAATTTTACTTTTTGATTAGAAAAAAAATCCAAAATCCAAAATTACCCCTGCTAATTGGGTAAGAGGCACTTTTTCAAGTAGGTGCTCCTTTTTTTAGCAGGGGGAGAGTAACTGGCCCACCTCACCCCAGCACTGTCTGTTCTGGTGGCTGTCTGCTGGTATTCATTGGCATCTTTTTAGATTGTGAGCCCTTTTGGGACAGGGAGCCATTTAGTTATTTGAATTTTCTCTGTAAACTGCTTTGTGAACTTTTAGTTGAAAAGCGGTATATAAATACTGTTAATAATAATAATGTCCACTGCAATGTGTTGAAGTGTGTGTTTGACAAGAGTAGATTTCCTTAGCGCAGCGCCCCCTTGGGGTGGGACCCAATTGGGTGAGCAATTGGTCCAATTGGGTTAAAGCCAGCTCTGGTGTTATTCCAAGGCTGCTACTCATTCACTGCCCTTGGATCTAAAAATCATACCTTGCGTATTTTAAGAGAAGATTTCGCAGTGTTTAGTGTTCAATGTCAAAACTACAGGTAGCAATTTGTCGGGTGTTTTTGTCAGTGGGGAATGCCCTCTGCAAACAGAAACCCCATCCATGAAGAAAAGGACTGCTTGACTTGTGCAAGGACCCCTTGCATGAGCAGAATACCCCTTATGTTCATTTAGGAAACTTTTAACAGTGGAAATGCTAGTCAGGATGCTACCCTATGAATCCGTTCCTCATTCAGTTCATAGTTTAAAGCAGCTGTTTCCAAAATTACCTGGGCCATGACACCCCTGGATCAGCTGGGTGCCACCATCTTGGATCTTGTGAAATCTTGTGAGATCCAATATGGCACTGATATTCAAACTTCCCAGGAGTAAATCTCCTGCGATAAAGTCTTTGCAGGGGGTGGGTGGGAAGATACTGACATGATCCCCAGGATCGTGCTGCTGCGGGGAAAGAGTGGGCTATTTCTAGACTTATGTGCTGCAAGGGTCTGGGGTGTGGGGAGCCCTGTGGAGGACTCTGCAGGGCTCCCCGTGGCTTGTGAAAGTGAAAGTTGCGATCGCGACAACACCATTAGCTTTCACTTTTTACAAGCCACTAGGAGCCTTGCAGAACGCTCTGCGGGGCTCCCCAAACCCCTGGACCCTGTCAGCATACAAGTTAAGTCTAAAAATAGCCCCCCTTTCCCTGCAGTGGCACAATTCTGAATATTATGTTGCTGCTTTTCCCCTGCCCCCCCATAAAGGGACATGGACAGTGTTACATGGGCTGGTGGGTCATGACCCATCAGTTTGGGGACCACTGCAATATGGTGTATCCAAAACTGGTGAAGTTTTGCAAGATCCAAGATGGTGGCACCCGGAAAAACAGAAAAGAGGAACCAATGGGGACATCCCAAGGCACCCCTGAAAGTGTGCGGTGACGCCCTAAGGCATCAAGGCATACACTTGGGAACCCCTGGTTTAAAGAAAGGAAGCTTCACATTGCCTTACTGCTCTACATGTAGGGAAAGCAAGCGGATATCTACTGATTAGCCATCAAACAGAATAATAATGGTGTTAGTTTTTTCCTAAGTCCATTTCATTTCTCCTACTTCTGATTATTCTGCTTAGCAAGCTACAAATGCTGCACTTTAAAAGTTCTTGCACTTCAAGCAGGTGATAAATTATTTCAGAGACATCACTTGAGAACTTGAGCTTTGGATTCAATGCATAATTAGTCTCCTAGATTTCTACAGTCGAAACCTGTTCTCCGGGAGTTTTATTGCCCTGCTCTAAATTAAATACATACAGGATATAATTGGTAATTAAATAAAAGATACCTGTAAAATTGCAACCTCATTACGAAGTTGGCTTTCTTGCTTAGTTGGAAATCTCAGTTTGTCAATGATTTTAATTGCTACATCTCTTCCTGTTTTGCGATGTTTTCCTGTTTGATGAAAAATATGCCAATTAACGTGATCAGCTCTGAGAAGCATCGCCTTTCTAGAACTCAAGTTTGTTGTTCTATACAAAACCTAACTGTCAAGGTCTTAACTGAGACAAGAACACCATAAGATATTCAAGGTCTTCCCCCCCCCCCTTTGGAATTCGTTACATTTTCAAACACATTTTGAAGCAAAAAGGAACCTGTATCTTTTCAGTTATGGGACAAAAAGCAAAATGGAAAAGAGGAGACCCTTGCTTTAGTTTAACCCAAGGGCCTTCAAAACCTGGCATGCAGGGCCGCTTGCCACACCAGGATTAGCGTTCCGGACACGGTGCAGGTGAAGCGTTACCATTCCGCACTGCCAGCCACCAATTTCCACAGCTGATCTCTGCACAAACTTGCACCAGCCAGCCACTCCCCCCCCCACACACACACAAATCGGGGTGCACAGGCAACAGAAGCCCAGTGCAATTTGTGCCAAGTTCTGCTACAAAAACAGGAGGCTCCGACAACGAATGGTAAGATGTCATTCATGCTGTGCTACACCTGGAAGGCTAATCGGCGAAAAATTGTGAAGAGTTTCACAGGCACACAAGCCCAAACTAAAGCAAGGCACAGGAAAATAAACAAGCCTCACAATGAAGAGAAAACAGAATAAGCCCTGATATTGCAAATGTATTACCCAAATCCATGGAACAGGCAAGTTGCACCTTCCAACCTAACATAAGAACAGCCCCACTGGATCAGGCCAGAGGCCCATCTAGTCCAGCTTCCTGTATCTCACAGCGGCCCACCAAATGCCCCAGGGAGCACACCATATAACAAGAGACCTCATCCTGGTGCCCTTCCTTGCATCTGGCATTCTGACATAGCCCATTTCTAAAATCAGGAGGTTGCGCATACACATCATGGCTTGTACCCCATAATGGATTTTTCCTCCAGAAACTTGTCCAATCCCCTTTTAAAGGCGTCTAGGCTAGATTTCCTCACCACATCCTGTGGCAAGGAGTTCCACAGACCGACCACACGCTGAGTAAAGAAATATTTTCTTTTGTCTGTCCTAACCCGCCCAACACTCAATTTTAGTGGATGTCCCCTGGTTCTGGTATTATGTGAGAGTGTAAAGAGCATCTCCCTATCCACTCTGTCCATCCCCTGCATAATTTTGTATGTCTCAATCATGTCCCCCCACAGGCGTCTCTTTTCTAGGCTGAAGAGGCCCAAACGCCGTAGCCTTTCCTCATAAGGAAGGTGCCTCAGCCCCGTGATCATCTCAGTCGCTCTCTTTTGCACCTTTTCCATTTCCACTATGTCTTTTTTGAGATGCAGCGACCAGAACTGGACACAATACTCCAGGTGTGGCCTTACCATCGATTTGTACAACGGCATTATAATACTAGCCGTTTTGTTCTCAATACCCTTTCTGTCTCTCTGTCTATGTGTGAATTATATATCCCAGTAGGAATGGTTAAGAAATGGACTATGTCTCTGACAACAGATTTTGCCCCAGATGCAGTTTTGTATGTGGACTAGCCCATGAGTGGGTCTGTTGCAAAGAGCCAGGGAAGAGTCCATCCATTAACAAACAGGTGTCAGAAAAGTGCAATCACAGATGAGATCAACGACTGGATAGGGGAGAATCAAAGAGGGGAAATGCATACTTACCTCTGGGTTTACCCCAAAATTAACATGTGATGGAAAAATACAGCAGGGCAAAGGCTTGGTTTACGAAACCCCTGTGCCAAAATGTATTTCCTTAAAACAGGCAATTAGTCTGTCTCCTGTTCTCTCATTCTGCTATAAAACATTCTGCTTTCTGTATGATTGCCAGAGGGAAAAATATCCTTGTCTTATCAAGGCATGCACTGCGAATGCCTAAGAGTTGCTATATCTCTGCCACATTTTCCTATCTATGCTCCATGTGCAAAGTCTTACCTCCATAAACAATGCCAAACTGCCCCGATCCCAGCACCTCATCTGGAAATATTTGGTAGACTGTGCTGATGTCCTGTTGGTACACATATATTACAAGCTCAGTACCAAAAGTATGGAAACTGTCTGGATTGTTTTCAGGAAGCTAAAGCATTGTCAAGTATTAAAGCATAATATAAGCTGATACTTTCAAGAAAGGGCCATTTAGGGACAGAGTGTGTGTTCCTTTCAGACACAACTTCTGACTGTGTTAGTGTTCTCCTTTGGGAGTCTATCCATCCTGGGTTTTGGTTCATTTCAAAATCTCTCTGGTATGCTGTGGTCCTTGGTTTGATGCACACAGAGACATGGAATGTTTCTGCATGTTTCTGATGCACTCAAAGCCAGAGCTGTAACTAGGGTGGAGTCTGAGGGGTGCCTGCCCTAGACACACCAAGTGGGGGGCACATGAGTGCCCAAGGGGCCATCCTAGTTATGGAGGACGCACTGGTGACTTCACACACACACCGTTCCTTCTCCTGGGAGTCTCCACAGAACAAACGGGGTGCGTGAAGCTGCTGTAGCAAGTGCTTCCCTCCTCCAGTGAGAACCTGGAAGTGAGTGCCTAGTCACTTCCAGGTTTTCCCCAGAGAAGGTAGCACTGGCTATTTTGCATACCCTGTTCCTTCTCTTATGGAGGTTCCACAGGAGAAGGAGTGGGGAATGTGAACCAGTTATATGATCACCCCCTCCTCTAAGGAGAACCCAGAAATGACATCCCAACATCTGCTCAAAGCCATCAATGGAACCATAGTTTACATTGCCAAGAGCAATCTCAAACACTCCTCACAGGTTCAGTGGCATTTGAGGACTGTGTGCAGCCTGGACTTGCTCCCTGGACCTAGACAGCTCCATGAACTTGGACGGGAGGCCCAATTCTGTGTGATAAACATTGCAGCTCTTGCAGAAACCTCAAGACTCCAGCATACTCCAAAGACTTCATCAGCTATGCTGGGTCTAGAAATATCTTCAAAAGCCCTAACAAAGGCCTCAACTTACCGAAAGGAATGCCAGAACCAGGTATTCCAAACAGACAGATGACACTGCAACCAAATTTGTTTTATTGAGCCATTTTCTCAAACGGAACCATGTGGTTTCACAAATTACTTAAACTACTTTAGGCCTTCAAAAGAGAAGTGGATTGTATATTGTTCCTAAGACTATTATGTTTTCTGTCTAAAGGAAAAGGAAAAGCACTCTGAAAATTATTCTCCTCAATGGCTAATTGCTTTTCATCCTTCCGTCAAAGAAAACGCACAGTGAGACATCTTCTCAAAGTGTTTCATATCATATCAAATGGATATTTCAAAGCAGGGCTCAAACAGATCTTTGACTTTGCAGGCTGTGCTCCCTGAAATCTCGCACAAACACTCAGAACACTCACCACGTTTTCTTGGACCTCACAATTTGATACTGAAATGCTGATGGATATATCCCCTAGAAAGAAAAAGTGCGGTAATTACAGTTTGTATCTCTACATGCCTACAGGCAAGAACTGCTAAGTAAAAGATATACTAAATTAAGGTGAACTTAGATAATTGCTTTTCTCTACAATTAAGTGATTACACAATTATCTTATGGTGAAATCTATGGGATAGATGGTTTTGTGACCAGATCCAAATATAGAGGTTGGAGATAACTTGGGCCACTTTATTAACTTTTTACACAAAAAACAAGAGGGCACTAACTACCACTGTGTGGGGACCTAAATTGGGGGAAAACGGTGCTCACAGTCTACCTCTCCTGAGATGTTAATGGGTGTATCATCTGGCTCCAGGCTCCATTCAATCATATCCTCACTAACTCCTGAGGGTCGAGGAAGCTGGATGGCTCAGCTGGCAGGAAAGTTCCAATGCTCGCTTTGCCTATTCCAGTCAAGGAGCTTGCCAGCCAGCCTCTTTGAGCCACCATGGGAGCAGTACTGGCTCACCCCTTAACTTTGCTTACTTCAGATGACACTGAAGCCTAAGGACTATCAACTCTCCCCCTCGCAGAACTCCTGCCAAATGACCAATACACCTAACACTGCTTTGCCTCACTTCAGTCCAGGTAGGCAAAAAAAAAACCCTCAACCTTCAGCCAACCTGGTTGAGGGCCAAAAATTCCTACCAGGTCCTATCACAGCGACTAGCTAATCTTGGACAAAAGAGGGTGGGAGGACAGGCAGAAGATGCCAACAGGGACCCAACTGAGCTAGCTGAAACCCTTGTGGCTTGGCTAGCCCCTCGGTTCCCACCCCCAAGGCTCAGGCTGTCCAATGGGGCAACGCACCTGTGTCTGGCTTGGAATGATATCTACTCTTGAATTGATCTGATAACAATTAATCTATATAAAAATCAAGATATCCCGATACTAGGGCAAGCACTAGATTTTTTGGAATTCTCCTGTTCGATAATAACAACGTAAGTGACAACAATATTATCTAGGAATGTAAATTTAAGTGCACAGGTAGAAACATAAAATTTAATTCCACTGCCTGCAACAGACAAGTCTACTCTACATGGTTTTAGCCACATGCATAGTTTAAAACAACTCCTTAACTTACTGTGCAGGCTTGGTCCAGAACCCGTGGATGCTCCTTTAGGGATAACAGGCATGAGGGCATGTTGGATGGCCATTTCCCACATCCTGGCCACATCTGGGCCACAACCACTTGTGAGAACACCGCTATTAACGGGAGGACTTGGCGGGTTTTCAACATTTTCCCCGACATAGTAGACAACATTTGCTGTGGTTATTTCAAAGCAATGGGGATTCGCTTCCTGTGGCAATAGACTGAAGTTTTTTGCAGGTTCCAGGGATAAAATTTCAGACAGGGGAATTTCCTGGGTAGAATGGGAATGACACTGATTAATTTATTTGCCTTTCCATATTCAAGCACTTTAATTGCCTTCTAACTTAATATCTTGTGCTAAATTTCAAAGAACCACTTCTTAAAAGGTCTCAATTAGGGTTCAATCCTATCCATAGGATCAGGCCCTTAGTCCAGTTATCAGAGGAAATACAGTACAGAAGCCAAGGATTTTTCCATAGAAAAACCAAGTGGTTTAAGTGGAATTGGTCACAGTTTCACTAGAGAAGACTTAAGGTTTCTGTTAACACTGCTCTTAAGCAGAGTTGCGAAATGATCATCAGCACAATGCAGTTAAATACAAACAAACAGAATGCACCTTTAGCCATTGTGATCTTCCTCACTACAACATATATAATGTGAAAGCATCTTTACCTTGTAGTATTTGCTTCCAGTATCGTTTTGAAACAAAGTGATACATTTGCTGTCCAGTCTCCAGTAGTGTCGCTTTCTCTGTATTGAGATTACAAAACAAGTGAAATGCTAGTAAAGGATGTCGCCACAATGAGATGAAATTAAATGAGATAATGAAACTTGATGAAGAATGGAATTAATTATAAAGCATAAATATTTCATACAGAATTTCATTATAGCATTGTTTTAAAATTACTAAACAGTAAGGAACGAGCTGGAATCCCCAGCAAGTATGCACTGCTGAGACAGAGAAGCCTGCGTTGGCTTGCTCGTGTCGTGAGAATGAACGATGGCCGGATCCCAAAGGATCTCCTCTATGGAGAACTTGTGCAGGGAAAGCGCCCTGCGGGTAGACCACAGCTGTGATACAAGGACATCTGCAAGAGGGATCTGAAGGCCTTAGGAGTGGACCTCAACAGGTGGGAAACCCTGGCTTCTGAGCAGCCCGCTTGGAGGTAGGCTGTGCAGCATGGCCTTTCCCAGTTTGAAGAGACACTTGGCCAACAGTCTGAGGCAAAGAGGCAAAGAAGGAAGGCCCATAGCCAGGGAGACAGATCAGGGACAGACTGCACTTGCTCCCGGTGTGGAAGGGATTGTCACTCCCGAATCAGCCTTTTCAGCCACACTAGACGCTGTTCCAGAACCACCATTCAGAGCGTGATACCATAGTCCAGGGGTCTCCAAACCCCAGCCCGGAGGCCAGATGTGGCCCACGGCAAGCCTCTACCCAGCCCGCAATCAGCCTCTTGCTCCTTGAGAGTCTCTGGCCCACTCAACTGAACACAACTGGAGCTGTGCTCTGGTTGTGTCTGGAGGGTGTTCTGAGAGCCAGAGAGGTTGAATGAATGAGCCCATTCGTTCATTTATTCACTCATCTAAGTTCCATCTCTTATTTATTCATAAATAATTTATAATTCCATCTCTAATTTATAAATTATAGAGATTAGAGATTTAAATTTTTTTTCCGGTCCTCAACACTTCGCCAGATATTTGATGCGGCCCTCTGGCCAAAAAGTTTGGAGACCCCTGCCATAGTATTTCGAGACTGAAGGTTGCAAAGCATCCATTTATTTCTGAAGGCTGTATTTACTGATGAGTAGGTATAATCAGAGTCGGATTATATTGATATCTGACATGACCTAGCGTTTAGTATTGCTTACCGGAAAGTTACTACTAACAGCAATTAACATTCAACAGTAATTGACTATATTCCAGACTCTATCTGACATGCACCATCCTGAGTCATCATTAAGATTATAGAGACAAGTCTTTCCCAGACAGTAATGTAGGGTATGCCGTCTTGCATTCTTGGAAAATGGGCAATTATGTTCTAACCAGAAAAAAAGGAAAAGTTGTGGGGTGGGAGGGAGAGAGAGAGAGATCTGTATATATAAGTAAACCTTAAAGAGCTCTTTAAGAGATTTTGCGAGATCCAAGACGGTACACTGTGAGTGTGCCATGGTCTAAGGTGTCCTGGTGCACACTTTGGTAACCCTGGACTAGGTGCAATGCATAAGGGAAGAGTGCACCTGGACAGAGTCTAGGTGTGCCTTTCACATTCACACACAATAGCTAATCTACATTTAGAGCAACACAAGACCCTTTCTGACATCGGTTGAATAGTATACAGTCTCTGATCCTCCTAAATTGTGGAAGATCGAGGCTATATTGATTGTGCCCAGCAACTCGGGTATGGTTGCAGTTGGCACACCAGTTGAAGCTGCGCAAATGCTCCCCTGGCTATAGCTGCCACCTGCTCTCCTTTCAGCAAGGGGAGTGCAACCCATTTAGCGTGGGCAGATGACCTGTTGAGGATTCCCCAACTAGGAAGACCTCTCAGTACTTGCAACAGTATCAATAGCCCTCCTCATTCTAGGGATCAACCAAGGACTCAGTAGTATTGTACATAGCAGCAGCAGGAAAGACCCCTAGCGCCATCAGGAATCCATCCAGATTCATATACCTCTGGGGATGGGCTTTCAAAATAGGCCCCCATGTTTTTGGAAGAAAGGAGCATTGATTGAGGTTTCTGTGGAGCATTTTTATGAACCACAGGACCCGTGGCCTTGTAAGTTGCAACACACCTTTGGGAACTCTGCTTTATGCTCCACATCACACAAAACAGAACTAACCTCCAGTTTCAAGAGATATGAAAGAAACCAGCCAAGTTCACCTCTCCTATTTCTATGAGTCCCACACTACACCTCTGATCCCACACAACCTCATAATTCTAAATGTGCTTAAGGAATGCTCTGAGTTCCCTTTTTATCTAACCAAAAAACAACCATCAGCTGTTTTCCAAACACCTCTGATAACAGTGACACATTTTGATTTGGTTTTCTCGGAAATATTTCACATTCCATGGTTTGTCAATAATAAATCTAACTCTTTGGAGATTGGGTTTGGACTCTAATCTAGTAAAGCTAGATAAAGACGGTCAAAGCTAGTAAATCTTGCTGAGTCGTAAGAGGTGTTCATATTGAATTTTTCAACTTCAAAGACAGAAGCAGCAAGTGTACATGAGTAACTTTTTTTTTTCTTTAAAGAAAGCCATTTCTAGTCTTGTGAACAAGGCTACGTAAACAAGCAAATCCACCCAGTATGATATTCAGCAGCTACACACTCCTTCTCTGCAAGGCCTTTGGTGCATATACTGCATTCTCTGACCATCAAGAGTACAAGGGAGTCCCTTGATCAGAATGCTGGTTAGCGAAGTTCAGAGATTTCTTTGCTGGACTTCTTTCTTACCAAAGTGTCTTTGCTCGTGTAATGAACCATCCATCCCTCTTTCATGACTGTGCTACTTCTCCTTTTTGTATGCTTGACCGATTGCACCACTCTCATTAATGGAATATTGTTGCTTGCTGAAGGACTTTTAAAAAAAGAAAAGAAAAATAAAGTACAAGAGTATTTGCATCTTGGATCAAATATGTCCCGGTCATTGGTGTCCCTGAACATTCATGTCTGGGTTTTTGTTTTTTTTTGCATTTTGGTCATTTGCATCCCACCATAACTTGCCACCAAACCTCATGTTAGAGAGGTGACCCGTGATACTTGTGGATTCAGAATCCATGGATTTGATCATTTGTGGGTTCTGAAAAAGGTGCGTCCAACCTGTTTCCTCCAAAGGAAATGTGAGCTGTACTCCGGACACCTCCAGAGGACCTTCTAAAGGCTGGGGATGCCTCCTTGGCCTTCAGAAGGTCTTCTGAGGCCTCCAGAAGGCCAACAACTAAAACATCCAGTTTTTGATCAAAAGTCAGATGTGGTTATTTTTAACCTTCTGGAGGCCTCAGAAGGCCTCCTGGGGGCTGGGGAGGCATCCCTGGCCCTCGGAAGGTCCTCTGGACATGGCTGGAGTACTTGGGTTCAGGGGTCGGAACTCCACAGATTCGATCATTCACAGACTTTGGTAACCATGGAAGAATGGAACCCCTGTGCATACCGAGGGCTGCCCTGTATCTTAAGCCTCTTATCCTAGCCCTAACCCTACCATTAAAAATAAAAAATGTATATCTAATATAAATATGCGTATATTGGGACACAAATGTCCAGGATGCAAAAAGAACAGAAATGTCCAATTTTACTAGACACAGTTGATCAGGGCACAGTTGTCCAGGACTCAATGGTCCCATCACTAAAAAATGAATCAGTAAATTGAAGCAATCAAATATTTTAATGCAATACAAAATACAGCCTTCCTGATGCAAGACAAACCAAGTTGTTACTTGTTTCATTCATATACTACTGAACTATTGTTTGCAATGGGTGTTCTCTGTGGCCCTCACTCTCTCTCTCTCTCTCTTTCAAGAGAAATGGGAAAAGTCATCTCATCAGAGTTATAACGATTTGCCACCAAAAAGCTGTGAGAAGTGAATCAATAAAGTATATCAGGCCTTATAAGTTGATCTCACAGCAGCACAGAAATCTAAAATCGGATGCGTCAACAAACGAGCACATACAATGAGAGCACAACCTAAGAAACACCCTGCCGTGTTGCACCAAATTCCCATCTAACAGAGTATTCAGCTGCCAACAGCTGCTGACCTGATGCATTTGGGAAGCTTCTAAACAGGGGATGATGTAGCATAATTTGTCTGCATTGCAGATTCAATCCGTGGTATATGCAGTTAAATAATCAGGTAGCAAGCATTAAGATCAATCTCAGTTGGAGAGCTGGGAGAGCCTCTATCAGCCAGAGTAGATGGTAGATGTCTAGACAGACCAACGGTCTGCCTCCGAAAAGGTAGCTTTATATGTTTAAATGTAACCATCCTCCCCTGTTGCTTGCCCCCAGGATCTCATGACAAACTGATGAGGTTCAACGTCTGTGTGCTAATAGCTAGAGATGTCTGAAAACATTGCTAGTTACTTTATTCAGAAGTAAGCCCACTGTGTTCAGTAAGACTTAGGCCGTAATCCTATCTTACTTACAAGAAGCAAACACCTCTATTGGCAGTGCTGGCATCAGATTACTGGAGGCCCAGGGGGAAAGGCCATGAACTGAGTCTTCCATTATGCCTCTGCCTCCCCATGAGGACACACTGGGTACCACCACCAGTGGTGTAGCTAAGGGGGGGCAAGGAGGTTACTTTGTCCCAGGTTACTTCAGGGGGTGCCAACCCACATCCCTCGAGAGTGGACCCAAGGTGGAAAAAGTGGTCTTCTGAGGCCCAGGGACAATTTCTGGGACAGGATGTGTGTGTGTGTGTGTGTGTGTGTGTGTGTGTGTGTGTGTGTGTGTGTGTGTGTGTGTGTTTAAAAATTGTGTACCCCCTGATGCCCCTAAGGTAGTACCTGACCCTGATTATACCCTGGTCATTGAAAGACCTATAATCCATGAATTTGTTACAAACTGTGGCATTAACTTAGCACCAAAGAAATGCTATGATGATGTGCAAGTCTCTGATCTGGGCTGTTTACCTATATGACCTGTATGAGAATGTTATGATATTCTTTAAAGAAACCCTGTAAGTTTTAAGTTAAAGTTTTTGTGTCTCTTGAAACATATGCTAAGTTTCAAAAGAGTGGAATTTTTAGAGATGCACCAACCTTTCTCTGGATGGCGCTGACAGTCAAGGCACACAGGCCAAGAGGCTGCACACGAGGCGCAAGCTCACCTGATCATTCTGTTACTCTCATCGTGGTCAAGATCGGCGTCCTGCATTTCTCCATTGTCACTCTGGTTCAGGATGGCCATCTCAGCATCCTGGGCCATAGACTCTTCCATTTCATCTAAGAGGCTGCTGTTTCTCTCGCTGTCGTTGTCATCGCTTCCCTCTTCCATGACCACATCAGACTCGGCACCAGGGCTAAGCAAATCTGGAGGTTTCGAAAACCACATTAATATGAATGGCTCCAACCGAGATCCTGGGAGGTGTGCGTCAGAAAACGGGTTATGCGTACTTACATCACAAGCCTAGTGAATATAGGGCTGCAACGTTACAGCCCGATTCTATGCTGGCTAGCACAACAGAATGTGCACACATGTGCTTGCAAACATGCTAAAGCACACTGCAGATGCAGGGAGGCCAGTGCCGCCAGCAGAGAGGCCTTTGTGAACCACTTGTGAAACACCAGGCAGTGGGGAAGTAGGGAGAGGATGGAATGGGGCCAGGGAGGAGGTGTAAGTGGGTGGGGGGGAGGGTGGCTTGGGGGCAGTTGAGGTAGTGGGACGGGAATGGCAGTAGAGGCTGCCACTGGATCCTACCCTCCTCCCAGGCCTCAAAGCTCTATATGGCTCTCCTCAGTTCTGTAAGAGCTAAATAGCTGGCACAGATCCAAGTAGACCCATAGGGGCTGCTTGGCCCTGACACAGGGTAAGGGAACCAACATTCCCTTACCCCGAGAAGACCTCCAGCTGCCTCCTTGGCCCCACAGGATACAGTGGTAGCCATTTGAGTGCCAGTGTACTATGGGGTGGTAGCCTCCATAGAATTGGGTTGCCCATCTCCATTTCAGATAAGAATATAAGAAGAGCCCCACTGGATCAGGCCAAAAGCCCATCTAAGTCCAGCTTCCTGTGTCTCACAGTGGCCCACCAAACGCCTCAGGGAGCACACAACAGGAGACCTGCATCCTGGTACCCTCCCTTGCATCTGGCATTCTGAGGCATCCTAGGATGGAGATGAGGGATTAACAGCCCAATCCTATCCACACTTTCCTGGGAGTAAGCCCCATTGACTCAAATGGGACTTACTTCTGAGTAGACATGCATAGGATTGGGCTGTAAAGCTAGTGGCTTCAGAGAGGAACAAGATTTCTCGTAGCTAGGAAAGAGAGATTAGTATTGGCAACCTTCAGTCTCAAAGGAATATGGTATCGCGCTCTGAAAGGTGGTTCTGGCACAGCGTCTAGTGTGGCTGAAAAGGCCAATCCGGGAGTGACAATCCCTTCCACACCGGGAGCAAGTGCAGTCTGTCCCTGGTCTGTCTCCCTGGCTATGGGCCTTCCTTCTTTGCCTCTTAGCCTCAGACTGTTGGCAAAGTGTCTCTTCAAACTGGGAAAGGCACAGCCTGCCTCCAAGCGGGCCGCTCAGAGGCCAGGGTTTCCCACTTGTTGAGGTCCATCCCTAAGGCCTTCAGATCCCTCTTGCAGATGTCCTTGTATCGCAGCTGTGGTCTACCTGTAGGGCGCTTTCCTTGCACGAGTTCTCCATAGAGGAGATCCTTTGGGATCCGGCCATCATTCTTTCAACATATTCAGAATATGTCAGCATATTCAGGAAGAGTTCGTAGAAGTGTTCATCTTCTGATGGGTCAGTGTTGTTGACAAGAACAGACCTTTCAGCAGTCAAGTGTTGTGTTGGAGAACCAAAAGGTTCTCCATATATTCTGGAGGTCTTCTCGGGGTAAGGGAATGTTGCCCCTTACCCTGTGTCAGGGCCAAACAGCCCCTATGGGTCTACTTGGATCTGTGCCAGCTATTTAGCTCTTACAGAACTGAGGAGAGCCATATAGAGCTTTGACGCCTGGGAGGAGGATAGGCCTCCTCCAGAAAGACAAGAATATATGAGAAATGGGGGCAGAGAGATGGAGGAGGCAAAGCTATGGATTGTTTTGAGAACATACATAAAACTTAAAAAAAAATATCCAAAGAATTAAGGTGTCATAGAGGAAAAAGTTTAAAAGGAAGCACTGAATTAATGGCAGCATATAATACTTGTGAGAGAACTCTGAAAGACTTTCTCCACAACCGTCTTGCAAACATAATTTTAATTCCACATTTGGAGTGGATCTAAAACCACATGACAGTTGAGTGTGTCACTGTATTTTCTTTCACAGCAATAACATCATTTTGGGGTAGGAAGGGCCAATTTTGTTAAAGTCTTATTTCAATCAGCTGATGCAAGCTCTGGGCCAAGAGGAAATTACTGAGCCTTTCCCCTAATGATCCTTACTTGTAATCTCATTTCCCTCCTTTGGAAGGAACTTGTCAGAAGCATTTCAAGGATCCTTAAATGGCTGTTGAGGTGAAAGAACACACACACACACACACACACACACACACACACGTGTGGTTTCCTGAGAGGGATTTCCCCCAAAGCAGGGATCTATCTGGCAGTCACAAAGACCACTAATGGGAAAGAAAAGTGGTTTTGCGTGCAACACAGACCCAACTGAACTGTGTGAGACGGCTTTCACAGAAAGGCCTGTTTGCACAATGACAGTGACGGGTCTGGGAAATATTCACAAAATTGAACAGTGCCATCTATGAAGTGATTGCCAGCCCAATCCTATCCACACTTTCCTGGGAGTAAGCCCCATTGACTCTAATAGGACTTATTTCTGAGTAGGCATGCGTAGGCTTGAGCTCTGCATCTCCTAGTAGAGGAGACAAATCAGCTTCCTAACCAAACCCTTATCAGCTCTGATATATTTTCAAGGTCTATTTTTGTTTTCCCCACCAGCTGCTAAAAAAATTCAATTTCATTAAATTAATAAAGGGTTCAATCCTATCCAAGGAGAATGGGAGAAATGACTAGTTGGATTGGGGTCCACAGCGGTGTGTGTGTGTGTGATGTTGGTCAGACTTGGTTGTTCACAAAGTTCATTTGATAAAACAATTCTGTTGGTATGCTTACGAAGTTAAAAAAAAATGAGTCTTCCTGGACCAGACAAAATCTACCTACTCCAGCATCCTGTCTCCTGCAGTGATCAGCAGCTGATCATTTATGGAGCATGTATATTGCTGTGTATTAATAATATCTTTTTAAGATCTGCATTTAATTAATATGATGAATATAATTAATATTAATATAGTTAATATATATTTAATATTATATTATAATAAATATATTATTATAATATTATATTTAATATAGTTAATATTTCTGGCCACTTCTTGTTTAATGATGTCACTTCCATCCCTCAGGAACATGATGGGGAGTCATGGCCAACAGCCACGGGGGTCAAAGGAGCCACTGGCCGGAAAAGTTTGAGTACCACTGGGCTAAAGTGATTTTTTAAAAATCAAAACATAGTATTGCTAATTCATAATTAGGGATGTTGCCAAAATTCAGGTTTCCTAAATTACCTAGCTCAGTGTTTCTCAAACTGTGGGTCAGGCCATTCACCTGGTGGGTCATGAGCCAATTTCTGGTGGGCCCCGCAAAGCCTCCAATGAAAACATGGGCGATGGAAAGAAGGGAAAGATGGGAAAGATCAGAAAACTAATAGCCTCAAGCCCTGAGGTTATTCAAAAATCAGAGAGCTGCTAACTGCCCTGCAAAGAGTTCAGCTTTTGGGATTTGCAAGAAGCTGTGCCTGCTGCAGTTTGCAAGTCTGTGTAAATATAAGGACAAAAATGTTTGAGCGTCTTTTTCCAATGACAGGAAGTGGGGCAGGTGAAGGCTGGGTCACGTTACTAAGGGCCTGATCCTATGCAATGTGCACTGGCCCAGCACCAGTATGCACTGTTGCAAACATGCTGTAAGGCACTGCGACAGTCTTGGCTGGTCCAGTCCCAGAGCAGGCTCAGTGCAAGCTTGTGTGGAGTCAGCACCAGTCAGTGAATAGGGGGCCACCTCCTGGAGCTCTGGGTGAGGGCCATGTGGCGCACAGGTGAGTGGGGACATGGGGGAGGGCAGGGGGGTGGCATGGCGGGCGGAGCATGGCAGGACGGGAGGGGGTGGGCTCCGCTGGAGAGATCCGCTGAGCTCCACTGATCCATAGCCCCGCATCAGGTCTCCCAGCCCAACAGGGGGCTGCTTTATTCTGCCCCTTCCCCCGGAATGATGTCAGGAGCTGCTGGCAGCTGTGTGGCATCCACAGCATGCCACAGCAGACATTTTGGCGCCACTGCAGTCCTGGGCACTGGGAAGCTCATGATTGGGCTGTAAGCCCCTCAAGCCTTGAGGCTATTCATTAGGGCTGCTACATTACGATAAATGGGTCATGTTTTTGGCAAATAAATAAATAGATAAATAAATATTTCTTGATCACCTTTTTTTAAAAGCTAGGTGGGACCCTATAGGGTGTCATTTTAAAAAAGTGGTCCCAGTGGGACTAAAGTTAAAAAATTAAAAAAAATTTAGTGCCAGAACTAAAATGTTAGAGAACCACTGACCTTCTAGCTGCTCATCATGCTTCCTTGAAACAAAAGACAAGTGTTCTGGTAACCCTAGTCTGGTGTGGATTTGAATCCAAGCCAGAGAAGAACTTGGATCTCAGTCTCTCTCCCTGCTTGCCTTTCCCACACACACTTGACTTTCTTGCTGCCAGATGACAGGAACACTGGGGTGTGTTTATTTAAAATAAATGCTCTGCTGTTCCAGACTTCGATGCACATTTGTTTTCCATCTTTTATTACTTAGGAGGGTAGAATGATGTTGCTTCCTTAGTCACATAATAAAGTATCGGCAGCTCATGCTCAATTAATATTTCAGTGTTCAAGTCAAGGGTTATCGGAGAAGGCAATGTGTATACCATTACATGGTTTCCTCTTACCTTCCATATAACCTGCGAATTTTTGTTTCTTTTCAAAGGCCCTTCTCAGCCACTACTAAGTGTTTGCTCTTTCTGCACAAGGCGTTCAGAAGCAAGACTGTTGCAGCCTTCGAGGAAACTCACCTCCATTAATGGCCACTTCCCCAAGGCAATTATTGGGCACTCTTGGAGCACAGCGTTTATGACAGTTGAACTTGCAATCTAGTTGAAGAGAAGATACAGAAATTTTTTCCCCAATGACATATTACAGCATGACATTGACAAGTATGATTAACTGTTGGCCTCTGGGTATAACTACACCTGGGGCCAACTCAGGTGTTAGCTCAGTTCAGACGCCCACACACCAAATCATGGGCTGGCAGACATTAAATAAGCCTAGAAGGAGCCTCTGGTTTCCACACTCCCTTCTTGCAAACAGTTCCTTCCTTCCCTTCTGTTACATCCCAATCTGCAAACTGTGATTTATTCTTGCTTAGAAATCAGGCCTATCAACCATATTTCATCCCAGTTTGCAAAGTAAACACAGGCTTTGCTAGTTCTGAAATAATAGCAAACTATGGTTTGCCTGAACCAGAAAGTGACTCGCAACATGCAGATATATATACATCTGAGACTCATTTTAGGGTCATTCATCTGGCCAGTAGCACAGCTACATGGGGTAAAGAACTAAGTTTTGCGGGTGCTTGAACGCTGTATGCAAGGGTCCCCTGCCCTCCCCTTTAGAGCCATTTCCAGCTGCGAGAGCAAAAGGAGATGAACTCCTCTGTTTTGCTCTCACCGCCGAGAATGGCTTCGAAGGGAAGGGGAGGGGCCCTTTGCACAGAACATTAAAGCACCTGCAAAACTTAGTGCTTTGCACCCCTCTAGCTACACTACCACACATGGCAGCAACCCATGGTTTATCATTACATTTGAATCATGTCAGTACGCAGTACACCTCATCACATCGACTTTTAGACAAAATTAAAATTCTAAAAGAAGGATTTTGTGATCTGAATAAATTAATGCAAACTTTCTCTGCATAACTTTCCTTATTTTACATAATATATTCTGCAATATTTACTATTTTCCATGGTTTAAGTGCCATCCTACACATGCTAATTCAGAAGCAAATTCCACTGCGGTCAATGGGATTTGCTGTCTGGTAGAATTATAGCATTGCCTCGTTCTAGTTTTGCAAGTCAGTCATAAGAACATAAGAAGACCTCCTCTGGATCAGGCCAAAGGGGGCCCATCTAGTCCAGCTTCCTGTGTCTCACAGTGGTCCACCACATTCCTCAGGAAGTGCACAGGACAACAAGGACCAGCATTCTGGTGTCCTTCCTTGCACCTGGCATTCTGAGGTAGCCAACGTGCTACCCAACGTTGTATTTCTTTACCCAACGTGCCATTAGTCTGTGGAACTCCTTGCCACAGGATGCAGTGATGGCATCTGGCCTAGTCATGGACAGTGCAAATAGCTATGCTCCATAGTTTTCTACCCCTTCACTGGAAATCTTATCTAGACACCCCACTGAGTTTCAGAAGCTTCAAAGAGGCAAACAAAACACTTTTTTAAAAAATCAGATTGAAAATAAATGGATTATTAAGTTCTTACATGCACAGAATGGAGCTCACTTAGGCACCGCTTACCTTTACATTGTAAACCCTGTCTAAAAAGTCCCTTGAGTAGCTTCTTACAATACTGACAAACGGTTGGCCGTGTATAGGAATGGATCACAAAACTATGAGGCACTTTAACCTTGGAAAGCAAAATCTTGTCAAGCTGAATGGGCCGCCCAATATAGGACTGCGAATTAGACCTCTTCTCTCTCCCAGTAAATGGCTCTGGAGGTGATTTCTGCTAAAATAAATAAACATGGAGATAGGATACAGTCATCTGAGTGAACACTATCTTTCATTGGCTAGTCTGTACCCTCCCACGGCAACTTTTGTATTGAAAATTCACCCCCCCCCCCCAAAAAAAAAACACTCTTACAATTTGGCAAATCTCTGCACCTGGTTATTACTAGACATTCTTTTCAGTCTAGAAAAAAGGTGTCTCAGAGGAGACATGATTGAGGCATACAAAATTATGCAGGGGATGGACAGAGTGGAGAGAGAGATGCTCTTTTCCATCTCACACAAAACCAGAACCAGGGGACACCCACTCAAATTGAGTGTCGGGAGAGTTAGGACAAACAAAAGAGAATATTCCTTTTCCCAGCGTGCCATTAGTCTGTGGAACTCCTTGCCACAGGATGCAGTGATGGCATCTGGCCTAGATGCCTTTGAAAGGGGAATTGGACAAACATCTGGAGGAAATCAAAATGCTATGTTCAAAATGTTTTTCCAGCACTATGGGGTTTCAGACCAATATTTTCTGAATGATGTCAGCCACCTTGGGAGCCTCTTTGGAGTTACAAAGGTGGGCTATACATATCCGTATGGCTGGACAGGCAGGCAGACAGGCACATACCTATTTATGTAAACTTGACTGATTAATCAAGTATTTACAACTTATTCAATCAATCTAAAATTTCTTTAATTGGATGATAGTCATCAAATTGTGTCTTGTTTTAGATACTACTTCTACAAATATTTATATTCTGCTTTTGAACAAGAGCGATTTATGTAGTAAAATGGTAAATATCATAGTAAAATAATCATGGAAATATGCAGGAAAGAGAATCTAAAGTTTTCTGCAGTAAATTCAATAAATTAAGATGGTATTGTGCATGGAAATGCCTGCAAAAACTAAAATTTGATAGTCTTGGTAAAATTTGATAGTTTCGCACTGGGCTCAAACTTCTTCATTCAATGTGCTGGTGGTTAGTTAAACAGAGATGCGAATTATTTTTTTTCCTGGTAGCCAGCCAGATTCCTGACTCTGAAAGCTTGGATACTTACCAGGAAACAATTGCTTAACTAGATTACACTATGGAAATTACAGAAGCCAGCAATCATTCAGGCACTAAAGCAAACCAGCACAATGATTTCTCAACAAGTATATCACTCTTAACTGGACAAATTACTGCATTTCATGCACCTCTCACAAGTGCTAAGAAGGTTGCACATGTCTGCAGTGCTGCCAAGCTGTTTGCAGTAACCAACGCCAGCAAAATCATTATTAGATGGTCCATGCACTTTTGGGACTGAAAACAACAATGCACCACTCTTTCCAATACAGTTCAATAGCTATTTTTAATGTGAAATGCTTCAGCGTTGTCTGAAGAATCAGAGTTTCCAATATTGACTTCCAATGTTAAAACTTTAATGTACAGCAAGTGCGCCCATCAAGCTTAACTGAAGCTATAAGAAATGTCTGAGTAAGGCAGTGGCATAGCTAGAGGGAGTACAAAGCACTAAATTTTGCAGGGAGTCTCACCACAGTGGGCAAGTGGCCCCTTCCTCTCCTGTTTGGGAAATCTTGCTCCCCCCATCCGGAATGGTTCTGAAGAGGAGGGGCTGGGGCCACTTGCATGCTATGGTGAGGCTCCCTGCAAAACGTAGTGCTTTGCACCCCTTCAAGTTATGCCACTGGAGTAAAGGTAAATGTTTACACTTGACATTGACAGTATCTCGCATCCATGCTGAATAATTAATAATAAAGGAAAGAAATTACAGAGAGGTATCTTAAAAGTTCATGGCATTGCCATATGTGCTCTGTCGGCACAGGTAGCACCTCCCAGACAGAAGTGCCTTCTCCTGGCACAGGTTTTCATAGGACCTACAAAACTGGGACGTGGAAGCTAGGAAGTAGAATTCTGTGCCTTCTGTAAACCGTTCTTGTACAAATGCACTGACTTGTTTAGTCTAGTGGTGGTGCTGGGGGATGCCTGTTCGACACCCCGGCCCTTGAGATGCGGGGTGCCACAGGGCTCAATTCTGTCCCCCATGCTATTTAACATCTATATGAAACCGCTGGGAGAGGTCATCCGGGGCTTTGGAGTGGGGTGTCATCAATATGCCGATGACACCCAGCTCTATCTCTCCTTTTCTCCAGACTCCAGGGTGGCGGTTGAGGGCCTGGAGCGCTGTCTGGAGGCAGTGAGGATCTTGATGGGGGCTAACAAGCTGAAATTAAATCCGGATAAGACAGAGGCTCTCCTGGTTTGGAAATCCTCGATGCAGGTGCTGGACTATCGGCTTGCGCTGAATGGGGTTGCACTCCCTCTGAAGGAGCAGGTCCGCAGCTTGGGGGTCCACCTGGACTCGCAGCTGCTCCTGGATTCCCAGGTGGTGGCTGTGGCTAGGGGAGCCTTCGCTCAGCTTCGGCTGGTGCGCCAGCTGCGGCTGTACTTGGATCATGCAGACCTGGCCACGGTGATCCTTGCATCGGTGACATCGAGATTAGATTACTGTAACACACTTTATGTGGGGCTGCCCTTGAAGACGGTTCGGAAACTGCAACTAGTGCAGAATGTGGCGGCCCGTGTGGTCACTGGAGGTAGGCGGTTTGACTCTGTCAGTCTGCTTCTCCAGTGGCTGCATTGGCTGCCCATTCGTTTCCGGGCCCAATTCAAGGTGCTGGTATTGACCTTTAAAGCCCTATACTGCTCTGGGCCAGGGTATCTTAGAGATCGCCTACTCCCGTACAATCCGGCTCATCCTCTTAGGTCATCAGAGAAGGCCTTTTTACAAGTGCCACCGCCTAGGGAGGTACGTGGGGCGGCTGCAAGAAATAGGGCCTTCTCAGTAGTGGCACCAACGCTATGGAAATCCCTTCCCCTTGACTTAAGAATGGCTCCCTCTCTTGAGACCTTTCAGCGAGGCCTGAAGACCCTTCTGTTTAAACAAGCCTTCTGAGTTCTCGGCCTTTTTAACATCTTTTTAACATCTTTTAATATTTCTTACAGGCCTGATTCTTTTATGACTTGCTGCTGCTCTATGCTCTTTTTTACCTATTTTTTATTCTGACTGCTGTTTTTTATGATGTTTTTTATGATGTGTTAATATATTTTTATTTGTTTTTAAATTATGTTTTTAATCTGTTGTAAGCCGCCTTGAGTCCATTCGGGGAGAAAGGCGGGGTAAAAATAAAGTTATTATTATTATTATTATTATTGCCTGATTGGCAGCAACATACCAGTCTCTCCATCAAAGTCCCAATTATACAGCCGAAGATCTCTTTAACCAGAGATGCAAGGATCGTTATGACCTTACATATACAAAGAAGTGATCTACCACTGTACTACAAGTGCTCCAACCCACTGGGATGGGACCATGGGTTCAGAGGGTTTTGTTGTTGTTAAGAGACAAGCACCTAATTCTACACATGCAAACCTTTAACATTTGAAATAGCACATGCATAAAATAGCCCCCCCCCCATATCCATAAGTATCCACAGTTCAGTTATCCATGGATCAAAAATGTGTTGTTTTTTTTAATTCCAGAAATATTTCTTTGCCCAGCAGGTAATTAGCCTGTGGAACCCCTTGCCACAGAAAGTGGTGATGGCATCTGGCCGAGATGCCTTTAAAAGGGGATTGGACGAGTTTTTGGAGGAAAAGTCCATCACTGGTTACAAGCCATGATGTGCATGTGCAACCTCCTGATTTGAGAAATGGGCTATGTCAGATGCAAGGGAGGGCACCAGGATGAGGTCTCTTGTTATCAGGTGTGCTCCCTGGGGCATTTGGTGGGCTGCTGTGAGATACAGGAAGCTGGGCTAGATGGGCCTATGGCCTGATCCAGTGGGGCTGTTCTTATGTTCTTAACTACAATTCCCAGGAAGCCTTGCAGGTCTCTTGTTATCTGGTGTGCTCCCTGGGGCATTTGGTGGGCCGCTGTGAGATACAGGAAGCTGGGCTAGATGGGCCTATGGCCTGATCCAGTGGGGCTGTTCTTATGTTCTTAACTACAATTCCCAGGAAGCCTTGCAGGTCTTCTTGTTACCTGGTGTGCTCCCTGGGGCATTTGGTGGGCTGCTGTGAGATACAGGAAGCTGGACTAGATGGGCCTATGGCCTGATCCAGCGTGGCTGTTCTTATGTTCTTAACTACAATTCCCAGGAGGCCTTGCAGGTCTCTTGTTATCTGGTGTGCTCCCTGGGGCATTTGGTGGGCGGCTGTGAGATACAGGAAGCTGGACTAGATGGGCCTATGGCCTGATCCAGTGGGGCTCTTCTTATGTTCTTAACTACAATTCCCAGAAAGCCTTGCAGGTCCCTTGTTGTCTTGTGTGCTCCCTGGGGCATTTGGTGGGCGGCTGTGAGATACAGGAAGCTGGACTAGATGGGCCTTTGGCCTGAGCCAATGGGGCTGTTCTTATGTTCTTAACTACAATTCCCAGGAAGCCTTGCAGGTCCCTTGTTGTCTTGTGTGCTCCCTGGGGCATTTGGTGGGCGGCTGTGAGATACAGGAAGCTGGACTAGATGGGCCTTTGGCCTGAGCCAATGGGGCTGTTCTTATGTTCTTAACTACAATTCCCAGAAAGCCTTGCAGGTCCCTTGTTGTCTTGTGTGCTCCCTGGGGCATTTGGTGGGCGGCTGTGAGATACAGGAAGCTGGACTAGATGGGCCTTTGGCCTGAGCCAATGGGGCTGTTCTTATGTTCTTAACTACAATTCCCAGGAAGCCTTGCAGGTCCCTTGTTGTCTTGTGTGCTCCCTGGGGCATTTGGTGGGTGGCTGTGAGATACAGGAAGCTAGACTAGATGGGTCCATGGCCTGATCCAGCGGGGTTCTTCTTATGTTCTTAACTACAATTCCCAGAAAGCCTTGCAGGTCCCTTGTTGTCTTGTGTGCTCCCTGGGGCATTTGGTGGGCGGCTATGAGATACAGGAAGCTGGACTAGATGGGTCCATGGCCTGATCCAGCGGGGCTGTTCTTATGTTCTTACAGAAAGTTCTTCCTTCCTTCCTTCCTTCCTCCTCAAAAGTAGATTGCAGCCCCTCAGCCAATGGCTCCCTCTAGTCCAGAGAAGCTTTGGCAGCTGTAAACACGGAAGCAGACAACCAGCCCATCACTCAGGCAGGACGCCACTTAAAGGGTCTTAAAGCCCGCCATCTACAAATACAGTAGTGTATATAGGGTTTGCTACTATCTGCTGTTTTGGCCGCCTGCAGTAGGTCTTGGATTGTATCCCCCACGGGGGGGGGGGGAGTACTATATTTTGTTTTAAAGTATGCTTACCAGGGTACATAGATGAAGTTTTGTTTCCCACATCCCACTATGGATAAGCTGAAGTGATACATGAATTCTGACTATCAACACACTGTTATCCACAATCCATTTGCCTTATGAACCCAGGATACGGTTGCTTCTGCCACATATACTGCTCTTTTTTGCCAAAAGTGACTAACGGATTGCTGCTTGAGCAACATAGGCCCTAAACATTCTAGACCTAGGGCTGAAGCTCTCCTTTTTAAGGTAGTATACATTTCTAGCCAGTGGCATAGCTAGAGGGGGTGCAAAGCACTAAGTTTTGCAGACAGCCTCACCACGGTGTGCAAGTGGCCCCGTCCTCCCCTTCGGAGCCATCCTGGGCTGCAAGAGCACAATGGATGTGTTGTCTCCATTTTGCTCTTGCAGCCCAGAATGACTCCAAAGGAGGGGGAGGGCTGCTTGCATGCTGCGGTAAGGCTCCCTGAAAAACTTAGTGCTTTGAACCCCCCTCTAGCTAAGCCACTGTTTCTTGTTCTTTTCTCTGTACCTCTTCTTTCCAGAAGATTTTGCTTCCCTTCTTTCCAGGGCAGACATTTCCTGTTGGTTTTTCTGCTGCAAGAATATTGTGTTTTTTAAAATAAATAAATAAATAAATAAATAAACAAACAAACAAATAAATAAATAAATAAATAAGGCAGGAGGTCTGGTCTAGAGGGTAGAGCCTCCGTCTGCCTGAAGATAACATCCACGAGGTCGCCAGTTCGAGGCCACCGGCACCGTGCGACCTTGAAGCAGCTGACAAGCTGAAGCCGAGCTATTCCATCTGCTCTGAGCGTGGGAGGATGGAGGCCAGAATGTGAAGCCAGATCAGAATGAAACACCTGAATGTAGTGGTTCTTGAAAGAAAGAACCTTCTCTCAATTGTAAAAATCCCTATTTAATAAGGGATTTAGATATGCCTGCCTATGTAAACCGCCTTGAATAAAGTCTTAAATAAAGAGCAAGAAAGGCGGTATATAAATACCTGTTGTTATTGTTATTGTTGTTGTTGTTGTTGTTGTTGTAAATAAATCATGGCTATTTCTGAGCTCTCCTCTAAGAAGGCGGAAAACAGAATGCATTGTGTATTGGCTGTGCCAAAAAAGATATCAATACTGCATAGATATCTGTGTCACAGATATCATTCTAAGCACTTATTTGCTGACATAGCAAGTGTCAGAATAGGAAGCATACTAAACCAATGGTGTTCACCCCAGCTGAACCACTGCACAATTATGGCCTTGTGCTGAATTTCTGAAGTAATGCCATTTGCTACAAGGAAAATTATGAGTCTCAATTTGAAGACGAAAACACATTTTCAGATCAAAGGGTAGGTCCAGTTCTTCAGATTTTTTTTTTTTAAAGGAACGCAAGACGTCTCTTAGAAATTAGAAAGGCTGAATCTCCAATATCTTTAGGCAAGATGCTGCAATAAAGAGCCACATAAATTACCTACCTCAAAGCTAGGGCTTCCAGGAATCTAGGTGAAGACAAGCACCGGCGGGAGACGCAAACGGAACAAGAAAAGAAAACATAAGGTCATATTACTTGGGGAAGCAAGTTAAGTACTTGCTTTAAGTCTCAATAATTGCATACAAAATTACTCAGTGCCATTAATGGGCACATACTTCTGTTATACAAATTGACATTCTTCTGTAAGAAATACTCATCACTGCAGTTAATATGTTTGGTTACGGGGAGTCGGATTCGAGAGAATTCCCTGTCTTGGACCTTCTGCTACAAAATGAATTTTGCAACCTAAAGACATCAATAAGGTCGAAAGGAGCATTGATTTTTTTAAAAAAAGAGGAAATGATTCATATTCGGAACAGGGATGTTAATATTTAATTATTTTGTATTGCCTTGATGGGATTTCAAGAAAAGCATTTATAATTGGAGCTCAATATTTACAGGGTATCTGTTCCTGCAGGTACCAAAACCTGTGGATATGCAAATCTGTGGGTTGGTTCTAATAGGACCTCTGGACACGTCAGGAGATGTTCTGCAGTCATATCCAGAGGTGTTCTGAGGCCCAGAGAGGATGGCCTCTCCGAACCTCAGAAAGCCTTTTGAACATGGACAGAGAACATCTCCAGTTGCGTGCAGGAGATCAGGGGAGGCCCTCCACTGAGGGTCTGAAACCCACAGTGAGTCAAATCCACAGTTTCGGAACCTGTGGGTAAAGAGGGTAGACCAGTATTTCCCTTCAAGCTATGGTCCTCTTCATCTTCATATTAATTCTTTGGAATAACATCATTACTATTCCTTCTTTCGTCTAACTGGAGAAAGATAGTGACATACCAAATCAACACATTGTAGCTATGTAGGAGATTTGGACCCAGGTCTGCGCTCAAGCCTCTACTCACTAATAGGCTTTCAGAAAGCATTGTGCAGTAGGATTCTGGCAACAACTCTATGATAAACTGTTTATTGAAGCTTAAGCCCTCTCTCTAGCCACCAGGTTGCTACAGCAGTTGGTATATCTGTAGCTAAGTAGTAAGTTACTATTTGCACAGCAATTAAAACCACAGAAGCTACTTCGAAGAGGTTTTTTCCCCCCTTGTATTCTTCAGATTTATTGCTAGGACAGTGGGGTATTCATAATTCTTCCTGAGGCTTTTTAGTGCTGACATATTACAAACAGACTCAGTTTAATGGACATTACAGCCCATATCTGGAATGCAACTCAAAAAAACAAAATGGCTTAAAAAGTTACATTTGGTAAAACACAAGCATTAAAAATATGCATGGGAGATAAATGCTCCTGCAAGAGCATTTTGGGATCTTGAAGCAATTGCTTTTCCAAACGCCTGAAAGTTTAACAGAAATGTTTATATTTGAATTTCTTAAAAAGCACACACCTGTCATTGTTATTAATGTAACATCTCAAGCTATATGTGTTTGACGTCTTACGTGATACATGTGGCTAACACTAAGGGCGCAATCTTAACCAACTTTCCAGCACTGGCATAGCTGTGCCAGTGGGGCATGTGCTGCATCCCGCAGTAGGGGGGACAGTTATGGAGCCCTCCTCAAGGTATGGCAATATTTGTTCCTTTACCTCAAAGTTGCATTGCCCCTATGTCAATGCAGGAAAATGGGTTAGGATTGCGCCCTAAGTAAGGTAAAGTTAGGGGGTAACTCTTGTTCACTGTGGCAACCAGTTTATTACAGCATAAACACATTTTCATACTTAAATTTTAAAACGGGTTAAAATTTTAAATAAAATTAAATAAAATTAAAATTAAAATTTTAATACTTAAAACGGGTAGATGGGACTCGTCAGCCTAGGAAGGCAGCTCATCTAAGAGAAGGAAACTCTGACCTCAAACCTCCACTGCCTTGTGGCTACATCCAGTTCTGGAAAAGGCTTCAGGAGTCAACCTCGAGGCAAAATCAGGAGCCGGAGTCCCTTAGGCAGTTCATGGCTGAACACAGTCACGTTCTGGCAACTCCTGCGACGCCGCTGGAACCAACCGTATTGGCTTCTGCCTTTCCATTGGACCATTCCAGCGACGTGGAGAGGGGGGATTTGCTGCATGGGTAACAGCCTATCCTCCATACCTTCTTTACCCAGGCTTCGCGCACTGGAGAGGACACTCCAACTTCGCCGTACGGCGTCGGCACAACACGGGAAGCAGCAGTTTACCGGTTATAAGTCTTTGCTCGATTGGCGTAGAGCATGACGCCAGGGGCTGCTTCCGACGGTGGGAGAGATCATTGCATCTCATTGGGCAGCTACCGCCCGCCTTAAGCTGGGCAGTCCCCAGCCAGTAAGGTGTTGCCTCGCCACGGTCCGTTAACCTCATGGGGTGCATGGGGTTTAGGGTGAAAACCGACAAGCGGATCGACAACTCTGCACCATGCAACAGAAAACAGAAAACTACTGCCCTAAAGCTGGGCACCTGGAACGTTAGGACAATGACACCTGGCTTCTCTGATGACCTGCAAGAAATAGACGACGCACGCAAAACAGCTGTCATTGACATGTTGCTGAGCAGACTGCAGATGGACATCGTCGCCCTTCAAGAGACTAGGCTGCCAGATTCCGGATCTGTCAAGGAGAGAAATTTCTCATTTTTCTGGCAGGGAAAACCACCAAACGAAACCAGGGAACATGGCGTTGGCTTTGCGGTCAGAAATACCCTGCTGAAATCCATCATCCCACCTACTGTGGGAAGTGAAAGAATTTTGTCCCTGCAGCTCCAGTCATCAGCAGGACCTATCACTCTCATCAGTGCTTATGCACCGACTCTGTCGTCTCCAGCAGAAGCCAAAGACAAATTCTATGATGACCTGGCCACCACTGTCAAGAAAATCCCTGTAAAAGAGCCATTGTTCATCCTCGGCGATTTCAATGCTAGAGTTGGTGCTGATAACAGTTCATGGCCCACTTGCTTAGGTCAGTTTGGCACTGGGAGGATGAACGAAAATGGCCAACGCCTGCTAGAGTTTTGCTGTCATCACGGTCTCTGTGTCAGCAACACGTTCTTCAACACAAAGCCCCAACATAGAGTCTCTTGGAGACATCCAAGATCAAAGCACTGGCACCAGCTCGACCTGATCCTCACCAGACGCTCCAGCCTTCCAGCATCAAGATCACACGCAGTTATCATGGTGCTGCCTGCGACACTGACCACTCCCTGGTGTGCAGCAGAGTGAAACTGCAAACAAAGCGACTGTATCACACGAAAAAGGAAGGAAGACCTCGCATTGATACCAGCAAGACGCCGGGATCAGAGAAAAGTGGAGGAATTTGCACAAGCGCTTGAGGAATCTCTTCCAGGCCCGGCCGACGCAAACGCATCCAACAGATGGGAACATTTCAAGAATACCGTTTACAACACCGCCTTGTCCATATTCGGCAAGAAGACCAACAAGGCGGCAGACTGGTTTGAAGCCCACTCTGAGGAGTTGACACCAGTCATTGAGGAAAAGAGGAGAGCTCAAGCAGCATACAAGGCCTGTCCCAGTGAGCGCAACCTGCAGGTCCTCCGAACTGCTCGCAGCAAAGTCCAACAGACTGCCAGGAGATGTGCTAACGACTACTGGCTCCAGCTCTGTTCCAAGATACAGATAGCAGCTGACACGGGCAACATCAAGGGGATGTATGATGGTATCAAGCAGGCCCTAGGTCCAACACAGAAGAAAATTGCCCCTCTGAAGTCTGCCACAGGCGAGGTCATCCAGGATCGGGTGCAGCAGATGGAACGCTGGGTGCAGCACTACTCTGAGCTATATTCCAGAGAAAATGTAGTCACCGAAGAAGCACTGAACAACATTGAGTGCCTGCCTGTGCTGGAAGAGCTTGACAGTGAACCAACCCTAGAAGAACTTCACGTGGCCCTGGACTCCCTTGCCTTTGGCAAGGCACCTGGAAAAGACAGCATCCCTGCTGAAGTCCTAAAATGCTGCAAAGAGATCATCGTCACTGAGCTGCATGAAATCCTCTGTCTCTGCTGGAGAGAAGGTGGAGTACCTCAAGACATGAGGGATGCAAACATCATCACGCTGTACAAGAACAAAGGTGACAGGGGTGACTGCAACAACTACCGCGGCATCTCTCTCCTTAGCGTTGTAGGAAAGCTGTTTGCCCGAGTTGTACTAAAGAGGCTCCAGGTACTTGCAGAGAGCGTCTATCCAGAATCGCAGTGTGGATTCCGAGCCAACAGGTCCACCACTGATATGGTATTCTCCCTTAGACAACTGCAGGAGAAATGCAGAGAACAACGACAGCCACTCTTTATAGCCTTCATAGATCTCACAAAGGCTTTCGACCTGGTCAGCAGAGATGGCCTCTTCAAGATTCTCCCCAAGATTGGATGTCCACCCAGGCTCCTCAGCATCATCAGATCTTTCCACAAGGACATGAAGGGCACTGTTGTCTTCGATGGCTCCACATCAGACCCTTTTGACATCCGAAGCAGAGTGAAGCAGGGCTGTGTTCTTGCACCAACCTTGTTTGGGATTTTCTTCACTGTCCTGCTGAAGCAGGCCTTTGGAACTGCAACAGAAGGCATCTATCTCCGGACCAGATCAGACGGAAAGCTCTTCAACCTCTCCAGACTGAGAGCAAAATCCAAAGTCCAGCTGAAATGTCTGCGTGACTTCCTCTTTGCCGACGATGCAGCTGTCACTACCCACTCTGCCAAAGATCTCCAGCAGCTCATGGATCGTTTTAGCAAGGCCTGCCAAGATTTTGGACTGACAATCAGCCTGAAGAAAACACAGGTCATGGTTCAGGATGTGGACTCACCTCCCTGCATTACAATCTCTGAGCATGAACTGGAGGTTGTCCATGACTTTGTGTACCTTGGCTCAACGATCTCCGACACTCATTCTCTCGATACCGAGCTAAACAAGCGCATCGGTAAAGCAGCTACCACGTTTTCCAGACTCACAAAGAGAGTCTGGTCCAACAAGAAGCTGACGGAACATACCAAGATCCAGGTCTACAGAGCTTGCGTCCTGAGTACACTTCTGTACTGCAGCGAGTCATGGACTCTTCGCTCACAACAGGAGAGGAAACTGAGCGCTTTCCACATGCGCTGCCTCCGACGCATCCTTGGCATCACCTGGCAGGACAAAGTTCCAAACAACACAGTCCTGGAACGTGCTGGAATCCCTAGCATGTATTCACTGCTGAAACAGAGACGCCTGCGTTGGCTTGGTCATGTCGTGAGAATGGATGATGGCCGGATCCCAAAGGATCTCCTCTATGGAGAACTCGTGCAAGGAAAGCGCCCTACAGGCAGACCACAGCTGCGATACAAGGACATCTGCAAGAGGGATCTGAAGGCCTTAAGGGATGGACCTCAACAAGTGGGAAACCCTGGCCTCTGAGCGGCCCGCTTGGAGGCAGGCTGTGCAGCATGGCCTTTCCCAGTTTGAAGAGACACTTGGCCAACAGTCTGAGGCTAAGAGGCAAAGAAGGAAGGCCCATAGCCAGGGAGACAGACCAGGGACAGACTGCACTTGCTCCCGGTGTGGAAGGGATTGTCACTCCCGGATTGGCCTTTTCAGCCACACTAGACGCTGTGCCAGAACCACCTTTCAGAGCGCGATACCATAGTCTTTCGAGACTGAAGGTTGCCAATACAATACAATAATACTTAAATTTTACTGAATGGGGGGGGGGGGGAAGCAGGGAGATGTACCTACATATCTTCAAGTGCTTTTATTCAACCCAAAGCATCATACGTATTTTATGTGCGCACAGAACAGGCTTTGCTATTCATTTCAGCGAAGACAGTGGCTCTTTCCTATATCTGGAGCTCTATATACCATGATCTAAACACAAGATTATGGCCCAAATCCTAACCCACTTTCCAGCACTGACATAGCTGTGTCAATGGGACATGTGCTGCATCCTGCAGTTGGGGAACACTCACGGAGGCCTCCTCAAAGTAAGGGGATGTTTGTTCCCTTACCTCGGAGCTGCATTGCCCTTACCACAGTGCTGGAAAATTGGTCAGGATTGCACCCTATGCTATATAATTAAGTGAATGGGTTAGAACCACTTGCATGCATGACAGCTCCATGCGCAACCTGGAGTTCCCCTAGACGTAACAAATTGTAGGTTAGGATGTATGTCTGGCTCTGAAGGGGAGGAGAAACAGCGCCTTGCACTCTGTGGTGAGGCTCCCAGCAAAACTTAGTGTTTTGCACCCCCTCTGGCTATGCCACTGTTCACCACCACCAAAGTTGCTTGTGTAAAGCATTTATAATTGGAAATAAGTACAGTATAGATGGGCCTACCATGTAAAAACCTGTTTGATGACATACTACTCCATGAGCACCAGAAAGATTTGAATGTATATGTGGTTGAAAGTTAAGAATAACAGGGAAGTTACATGTGCAAAGATACCCTCAGACCAGACAAGAGAATCAAGTGCCCGGATATGTTCATGAACATTTTTATGCATACTATTTTTAGAATACTATTAGAATAATATTGATAATCTAATAATATTAGGAACTTTGTACCAGGAGAGCTTCATCTGGAGCAGTCGGTGAAAGTTCGGCAGATACTGTCCTGATATTACTGAGCCCCGTTAAGGACACATTGGAAAGTCGCCTCTTTCGGACACAACTGCAGTTGTTCGGAATTTTAAATGCACATCTCTTGTGATAATTTAGGCCACACCCTGAATGGGAAAAAAAAAAACACATTGTTACAAACTATGTCAGTATAAAATAAATAATATTCACAATCGGAGCTAGCGATTGGCAAAGATACAATCCTGAATGGACCTTCTTTCTTGAAATTCTGCTTTTGAAAAAGGAAATTGCAGAGAGTTGAAGAATATTTCATAGAATCATAGAGTTGGAAGAGGCCTAATAGGTCATCTAGTTCAACCCCACTGCATAGAATCATAGAGTTGGAAGAGGCCTAATAGGTCATCTAGTCCAACCCACTGCATAGAATCATAGAGTTGGAAGAGGCCTAATAGGTCATCTAGTCCAACCCACTGCATTTCCTGCTCTAAGCTTAGAGCAGCTCCAACAGGTGCTTGTCTAGCCTCTGCTTGAATATCTCCAGTGAGGGAGAATCCATCTCCTCTCTCGGCAATCTGTTCCACTCCACCACCTCTCTTGGCGATCTGTTCCATTTAATGGTGAATTACAAAACAAACACACTAAGACAGGATAGGTTTGCTTTGTAATGGTGCAATCCTATTCATTTATTCCTTGGTAGCCACAGAATATCCATTCCAGGATTCCCACAGATACCAAATTCTATGGATAATTATATCCACAGGTTGCCCTCGGAGGACCTCCTGAATATGACCAGAAGTGGCTTCCAGTTGCATTGAGAGGCCTTCTGAGGCCTTCCAGTCATGGGTTTGGCATCCATGGATACTGAAATGCACCAATGGTAAGGAGGTAAGGAGGTAAGGAGGTAAGGAGGTAAACCACAGGTAAGGAGATCCTACTGCTGAAACACCTATCGGAGCAGGAAGGTATATGGTGTATGTCCTTGGATGCTTGCCACTGTAGCCCAGGTAGGTCCAGGTAATGGATGAGCCACAACTGCTGGTGCAAACTGCACCATCAAACCATCAAACCTCCAATGCTAACGCAACTTTTTGGCATCCTTCAGTCTCGGAAGACTATGGTATCGTGCTCTGAATAGTGGTTCTGGAACAGAGTGCCCTCTCCAGTGCGCAAAGCCTGGGTAAAGTAGATATGGAGGATAGACCGTTACCATGCAGCAAATCCCCCCTCTCCATGATGCTGAAATGGTCCAATGGAAAGGCAGAAGCCAATACGGTTGGTTCCAGCGGCGTCACAGGAGTTGCCAGAACGTGACTGTGTTCAGCCATGAACTGCCTCAGGGACTCGAGGCACTCGAGTTTTTGCCTCGAGGTTGACTCCTGAAGCCTCTTCCACAACTGGATGTAGCCACAAGGCAGTGGAGGTTGGGATCAGAGTCTTCCTTCTCTGAGATGAGCTGCCTTCCCAGGCTGACGTGTCCCATCTACCCGGTGGCTCTTTAGTCGCCTCTTACAAGTACAGCCAAACCGAGGGCCTATTCTTATCCCCAGCCCCCAGTAGTAATACAACTACTGCTAGATAAACCCCCCGGTAGTGTGAGAATATGGGAGGGACATGGGAGGGATGAAGAAGAATCAGTGTACACCATATTGTAAACCCCCTCCAGACAATGGACACAGCCCAAATGTTGGTACAATGCTGCTCCAGCATCAGATTTGGTACAGGAATGCTAAAAGCCATTGGGGACAAACAACAGGGATGATCAATGCCACGCACACCTTCTACCATGTTCCTCACACCTTCACCCCACCAGCCCAACAAAGGGAGCAAGGGCAATACAAGCTCCACAGTGGTCAGCAACAGAGGGGAGGGAATCCCATGCTGTAATACATTGAGGCTGCACATCTGGCTAGTGTCCCTGTAACCTCTATCCCCCCCTCAAATACTGACCCTGCAGTGTTGTCAAATGGATCTTTTATAAACCGTGTTGCCTAACGGTCCATTCCTTTTGCAACAGTCAATAACATTTAATGTCTGCTCTCACTTGGTGAACGCCAGGGTCTCCAACCAAACACTGCTGGCCAAACTCTCATCAGGAATCCTTTCATTTTTCAGGACTGAATCATGGCCACAGGGGATGGGACGGTT
Source organism: Tiliqua scincoides (assembly GCF_035046505.1). Lineage (NCBI taxonomy): Eukaryota > Metazoa > Chordata > Lepidosauria > Squamata > Scincidae > Tiliqua > Tiliqua scincoides. Next base: position 5,525,162 of record NC_089821.1, on the reverse strand, counting down.
ATTTCTGCAGAGCTTCACTGCAACACCCAGCAGGGGAGGGGAAGCTCTCTGGCACTGTGCTCCTTGCTCTCTTCAGGCGGTTGTCCAACAGGGGAAGAGGACACAGGACCCTTCACAAAGCCAGTCTCGCAGATCAGCAAGGAAGCCCACAGCATACCCAGCAGCCATGATAAGTGAGCTCCCAGTTCCTGATGCATCTCTTTGTTTCATCTCAGAATTTCTTAGTGCCTCTATTGCATTTGAGGGACAGAGGCAGATCTTTCACTCACCCTCACACTTCAGGCCTTGGCGCACAAGGCCCCACAGCATTTCTCCACAATGGTCACAAAAGGCCGGGGCTCTGTATGAATGAACAAAGAGCGCGTGGGGTCGAATCTGGAAGTCTTCAAATGTCGCAGAAGCTGGAGGAACAAAACATGTGCCAACGTTTTAAGAAGAAACAGTTCTTATGAGCAATTCTTCACACAAATCGGTTTCTTTTGTTTAAACACCCAGAGCAGAGCCCGTGGGTCGGATCCTGCCTGCTACCCAAAGTCACCTGGGCTTGCACGGAGCTTGGCTTGGGAGGTGAAGCCTTCCACCCAATTTTCCATGTGCAAGACAGGGAATGCCAGAGCCCGGGCAGGTGGCTCGTCCATTCCCTGTTGGGTGTGTGACAAATTGGGCAGGGGGCTTCCTCTCCCAAGCCAAGCTTCATGCAGCCACTTCTGGGAGTTTGGCAACTCAGAAGTTCGGCGATGACACCACCACCAAACGCCCAGCTCCTTTGCCTGAAAAGGTTGCTGACCCCCTGATTTAAAGCAAGTTGCTGAATAGTGTAATAAATCTATCAATGTCACCCTTACTATTTGCTTTGTCATGGTGTGTTGCTTGTTTAAACAATAAGATGCCTAAGCCATTTGGCACGAGAGTACAAGTCTTAAAACTTCTGCTTGAATCAAATACAAAACAAAGGTTTGCTATTATAAGAGAACAGTAAAACCTGGAGTTCTAAGCACACGCGGAATGTAAACTATATCGCTCCAACCAAACAGATACTTGCAAGCATATCTCAGGGGACTCTGGTGTCAAAAGCACAGAAAAACAGCATGACCCTCGTTTTGCAGGGCTAAACGCACAGTATTTTCAAAGCATACTGACCAAAGGAAATGAACATAAGAACATAAGAACAGCCCCACTGGATCAGGCCATCAGCCCATCTAGTCCAGCTTCCTGTATCTCACAGCGGCCCACCAAATGCCCCAGGGAGCACACCAGATACAAGAGACCTGCATCCTGGTGCCCTCCCTTGCATCTGACATAGCCCATTTCTAAAATCAGGAGGTTGCGCATACACATCATGGCTTGTAACCCGTAATGGATTTTTCCTCCAGAAACTTGTCCAATCCCCTTTTGAAGGCGTCCAGGCCAGGCACCATCACCACATCCTGTGGCAAGGAGTTCCACAGACCAACCACACACTGAGTAAAGAAATATTTTCTTTTGTCTGTTCTCCAGCATCGGTTTCACAACACTAAACAATGCCGTTTCATCTTTTGATCAACCTGGGCAGAAAGAATTCCTAGCAACATTCCCTGTAAGAATCACCAACGCTGTGCGGGGCCTGAACTTCTAGGGTAGCAAAGCTAAAAGCTGCGCCTAATTTGGTTGCAAGGTGCATGGCCACATGGCCACTGCAATTCCTAGGCTTGCCATTGAAAAGGCGTGTCTTTCATTTATCTTCTTCTTCTATGTAGTGTTTTGAAAAACATCATAGACCCGTCTTCACACATCTGAGCTTCTACTAAGACAAAGTTCACAAACACAACTGAGTGTGGTGCAGATGTAATGCAATCTGATCTCCTATTCGTGTCCGGAGCTCCGCTGCTCGGTAGTCGCATGGACCGCAGAGTAGTGGAGAGGTCAGTGGGGGTGTGGGGGAAGGCAGGGAGGAGGAGCTCCAGAGAGGGGGAGACAGAGGGAGTGTGGGGAGAGGGTGGGGAGGAGGCATTCCGGGGGGAGGGAGCGGGATGGGAGGGAGGGAAGCAGGAGCGGTGGAGTTTCGCTTAGGATTGGACCCTTAAGTCTCTCCTTTGTGGGAGGTGAAGGGTTAATGTTTTCATCCTGTTCCTCTACCTTTGTGGGTGATTTTCCTGGGCTATCTAGTCCTCCTTGCTCACCTTCCTTGAGCCCTCAAGACTTTTGCCCACCGGCTCTGCCCTCATCACCAGCACCCAAATGGGCTTTGAAAGCACAGCATGCACAGAACCCATGCCTTTGACCTTCTCCAGTAAAGCCTAAATCAAACTTTTCAGTGGCTGTAGCAACAGGACAGCTGGTCTGGGCATTCTTGCGCCACTTCGATAGTTTCCAAGTCGCTTCCACTGTCAGCTGCTCCTGGGACCAGGAACTCAGCAGCAGTGCACCCCAAACCCACGGGGCAGACCCAATCAACCTGCTTAGAAGGACAGGGAATGCTCTGAAGGTTGACGTACTGCTGTCCACTAAGGTCCATGTGCCTGCAGTCTGCCACACCAAGTATAGTATAGTGACTCATGGGAAGGAAGACTGTGGGCTATGCTTTGAGTAGCATCCCAGCTGCACCCACCTATGGTATCCATTTGGACAAGCTTCTGCTGTGTGCTTTCCAGTCGCGTTCAGGTATTTTCCATTAGCCTGCTTGTACTTTTCTACTCACCCTTTTCCCTCTTCTCTGCTTAATTCCTTTTTCTTCTGGACTTTTAATAAACTGGTTACGCAGTTTGCCTGCCTAGTTCACGCTCATGGGCAATTCAGTGGGTTGCCACATCTCTTTGCCCTGCAGTTTCTACTGTAGATTTGATTTTGAATACGTAGCCCCTGGGGTTCAAGCGCCCTCTTGGAAGAGTAGTTGCCCCCCTTTTCCTGGTACCTGTAGGCAGGAAAATAAAATCTACCACGGTTTTCCCCCACTGCTGGTAAAATAAAGAGAACATGGGAAGCAGGAAGTGGTGTATATACACTAACCACTAGGCACTGTCTAGTTAGCCTTGCCTTCTCCCAATCCCCTCTCCCTGACATATATGCCCACATGTATTAGGCAACACTTTGTTGGGACAACAGAAGCTTTTTTTAAAGATATAAATGGTGCGCAGGATAGCATGGTCAGGTTAGAAACCACAGCAAGGGTTAACTGTGCAAGCCCCCCCCCCCGTCCCCAACCACATGGTTTTGGGCCATTTCATGCACCCCCTCCCCCAGCACCAATTCTAAGAACAACCCAAAAACCCAAATTGAAAGCACGCCTTTGCAGTTTCGGGCAATTTTACTCTTAATTTCATTTCTCCAGCAGTCTTAAACCACATCCTTTTGCATCCCATGGGTCGTTGAATGTTTTTCAGTAATGACTTCAACACCAAGAACTTTACGGACCGCTGCCTTATGCTGCGAGTCAAACGGCAATTAAATAATTGGCATCTCTCCTGATAAAACGGTAATTTATCCAGCTAGGCTCTCTGTAGATTAATTAAGGGGGTCATTACTGCCTACACTCCTTCACATTAAAAAAATAGAACTTGTGAGCATTTATGGAATAGGTGAAAAAAACAAAACAAAAAAACCACAGCTAACAAATATTAAATCAGACATAACCTGGTGCTTGAAAATCACAGTTACCTTTACCATATTATTAATTTATTTATCTGGCAAACGATACCCTGGTTTTCTCCCCCTAAAAAAAAGCCTTCCAGGTGCTACACATCAGTTCAAAGATACAAAAAATGTAATAAAATCTTTCAAAGCATATCGCAGCAAATAACAAAAAGACCACACAACAACCCAAAGCAATAAGCCAAAAACCAAATGATCAACTGAGGGCTGAAAAACCAACGGCGATAACAGGGAAGAACAAAACAGTGGTGTAGCTAGACGGGGTGCAAAGCACTAAGTTTTGCAGGGAGCCTCAACACAGTGTGCAAGCGACGAGGACTCTTCAGAGCCATTCTAGATGGGCCTATGGCCTGATCCAGTGGGGCTGTTCTTATGTTCTTATGGGAGCAAAACACAGGCAAATGCCTTCATTTTACTCCCCCCTCCCAGAATGGCTCCAAAGGGGAGGGAGAGGGGCCGCTTGCATGCCGCGCTGAGGCTCCCTGCAAAACTTAGTGCTTTGCACCTCCTCTAGCTACGCCACTGAAACAAAGCACATGGTCAAAGAAACGTAGACCACACACACTTCAGCAGACTACAGTCCGGAGACAGACGTAGAACACCTTGATTTGAATCAGAAGAAAATTTCTATTTGAAAATTCAAAAAGAATATCTATGACATTTGAACATGGTTTCCCATGGGCCAGATCTAACCACAGTTTTAACTTTAATGTATCATCTTTAAATATCTTCCACTGAAATTTGGAGAACAAAGTGCTCTTCCTTTCCTCTGCCATTCACTATGTTTTATTGCGGCCCCCCCATTAACGATCACATAATTTACACTTACTTTGTACATGATAACTATAACATCTGTTTGAAAAATAGCATGCCTCTTGCGCACATAAAATACGTGCACATCTGTAGCTTGGACGTCAACTACCACCAGTATTTTCATTGATTCATTTGCCTAACGCAGTGGTTCTCAAACTGGTGGGTCACAACCCTCTGTTGGCAACCTTCAGTCTCGAAAGACTCTGGTATCGCGCTCTGAAAGGTGGTTCTGGCACAGCGTCTAGTGTGGCTGAAAAGGCCGATTTGGGAGTGACAATCCCTTCCACACTGGGAGCAAGTGCAGTCTGTCCCTGGTCTGTCTCCCTGGCTATGGGCCTTCCTTCTTTGCCTCTTTGCCTCAGACTGTTGGCCAAGTGTCTCTTCAAACTGGGAAAGGCCATGCTGCACAGCCTGCCTCCAAGCGGGCCGCTCAGAGGCCAGGGTTTCCCACTTGTTGAGGTTCACTCCTAAGGCCTTCAGATCCCTCTTGCAGATGTCCTTGTATCGCAGCTGTGGTCTACCTGTAGGGCGCTTTCCTTGCACGAGTTCTCCATAGAACTCCATAGAACTCCATAGAACTGAGGTGGGTCACAACCCACCAGCCCAAGAACTTCAGCCCCTTTCTCCTTAAGGCTTGGGGCTAGGGGTAAGGCAGTGGCATGATCCTCAGGATCATGCCACAGCCAGAGACTGAGGGGCTTTTTCTTCAACTTACCCCTGCTTGTGGTGGCCTCCTGCGGGTGCAGGGAGTCCCACAGACCCTCTTGGAGGGCTCCCCACATCTCAGAATGTTCAAAAATGTGATCGCAACCTATTTCTGGGTTGTGATCATGAAACTGGAAGTGGGTTGTGACTGTATTTTTTTAGCATTCCAAGTTGTGGGGAGCCCTGTAAAGGGCTCCACGAGACTCCTCACACCACCAGGAGGCCAGCGCAAGGGGGGGGTACGTTGAAGAAAAAGCCCCTCAGTCCCCCGGCAGCAACATAATCCTCACAATTGTGCCACTGCCTTCCACACCACCACCGCAAAGACTACACGAGAGTTTGAGAGTCACTGGTCTAATGAAAAACAGGCTTCCTCTGTGCTTTTTCTGTGTGGTGAATTAACTAATCCTATGCATTTTCTTATTTCTTACAGAAATAGCCATAGCAAGACATCCAAGAAACGGACTATAGGCATTAAGGCTTTGATCCTGTACATGCTTTCATGAGGGTAAGTTCCACTGGATATGAGCAGAAATGCATAGGATTGAGTTGCCAGTTTAGGATTGCATAGGATTGAAATGCCAGGATTGAGTTGCCCTTCTCCTTTACATAAGAACATAAGAACAGCCCCACTGGATCAGGCCATAGGCCCATCTAGTCCAGCTTCCTGTATCTCACAGCGGCCCACCAAATGCCCCAGGGAGCACACCAGATCACAAGAGACCTCATCCTGGTGCCCTCCCTTGCATCTGGCCTTCTGACATAGCCCATTTCTAAAATCAGGAAATGGGCTATGTCACCGTTGCGCATACACATCATGGCTTGTACCCCATAATGGATTTTTCCTCCAGAAACTTGTCCAATCCCCTTTTAAAGGCGTCCAGGCTAGACGCCATCACCACATCCTGTGGCAAGGAGTTCCACAGACCGACCACACGCACGCTGAGTAAAGAAATATTTCCTTTTGTCTGTTCTAACTCTCCCAACATTCAATTTTAGTGGATGTCCCCTGGTTCTGGTGTTATATGAGAGTGTAAAGAGCATCTCTCTATCCACTCTGTCCATCCCCTGCATAATTTTGTATGTCTCAATCATGTCCCCCCTCAGACGTCTCTTCTCTAGGCTGAAGAGGCCCAAACGCCGTAGCGTTTCTCTAATCTGTCTGCCTTGGATTAAAATCCAGTGCAAACCTGCTAAGCGGAATGAACCCACCATGTTTATTCTTGTAATTTTTGCGGCTTGGTCAATTTATAGTCCATTGTTCTGGTCTGTTCCAAAGGGCACGTAAACAGCAAGTCTTACTGATTCATTTGTTCCTAGAAATTGTGTAGTTTAGGTCCTCTTAAGCCTCTTAGAACATTCTTTACATCGTATTTTATAAGAGTAGGTTGGAATCTGGTATCTATATTAAGAATGTACTCACTGACTATGCAAGCACTAGCCTATAAAGACGCATCAGCTCTCTCCAGCGTTCAAGGCAGGAGAAAACAAAGGAAGTGGGATGGTTTCCTTTCAAAATAGATCAGACTCAGTTTATAGTCACTGAAAAAAAGTGAGGTGGCACTTCACCTCACTTCAAGCACTGGCTCCTGCAAAAACAAGCAGCATATATTTGGAGCAACTAAGGGCAAAACTTAGAATTGGCCCTTTTGTTAGAATTATACATTGTTAGAGTTGGTAGAGATCTTGAAGATCTTCGAGTTCAGGGGTTCCCAAAGTATGTGTCACTAGGGCCTTAGGGCCTCACGGTGCACCCACAGGGGTAGGATATCTCTGGTGGCCCCTCCTACCTGTAAGTCCTAGGTGCTGTCATCTTGGATTCAGAAAATCTTATGAGATTTGGGTGCCACCATTTTATGAAATCCAAGATGGTGAGGCCATGGGGGTGTTGTAACCCCCAGTAAATTTGGGAATTACTGATCTAGTCCAACCCCTTGCCAGCATAGGCAACTGCATCTCTAACACATGGCCGGCCAGTCTCCACTCACAAACCTCCAATGAGGAAGAGCATGAGGCAGGCTGTTCCATTGCCAGACAGCTCTTCTACATTAGGAAATCCTTCCTCAGGTCTAGCTGAAATGTGCTTTCCTGTTGTTTCAACCCACTGGTTTTAGCCCTGCTCTCAGAAACCCCAGAAAGTAAATTCTTCCCTTACATTTGCCTCCATTGGAATGAAATCAAACCTGCCAAGATCACTCTGAATCCTGATTTGGCCTTCCAAGAGTGTTCACTGTCCCTCCCAATTTTGTGTCATCTGCAAATTGGATAAGCAACCCCTCTGTCCTCTCATCCAGATCATTTACAAAAATGTTGAAAAGTACAGGGCTAAGGGAGAGCGCTATGGCACTCCCCTCAATGACCCCCTCCAGGTTAATGTTAGTGCAGTCCCCCTGGCCCTCAGAACACCTTCTAAGGAGGGGAAATGGGTGGCAGGGGAGTGGGTTGCACACAGAACCCCACCAGGTGGCGTCCTGGGAATATGCCCCCTGACCCCACCCCCTGTACTGCAGTGCTGACCAGCCCCTATTTATTCTGACCTTCCCGAGATCATCTTTGCAGTTCTGGGTACAATCACATGCTGTTTCTGTCTTAATGGTGCCTTCTTCAACTTCTTGTACATGTTCCTTTTGCTTCTCAGTTTTTTTTTTCTTTTTTAAATGTGCATCCACACTGATGTTCTTAGATGTATCTCCTCTTCTTATGGGAAATGTCTGCGATTATGCCCTTAGTATCTTGCTTTTCAGACAAGCAAGATCCCACCCCTCTTGGGCCATTTAACGGTTCACGTCACAGGATAGGACTGATGGCAGTCTTATAGCATACCCAGGGAGGGGCAGTGGGATAAGTACAGCACAATACGTCATGTAAGTGGCCCCTCCCACTTGCCATCTGAGCCATTCTGTGGCCTGCGTTTTGCCATGTATGCCCAGAATGGCTCTGACAAGTGGGAGGGGCCGCTTACACAGTGCATTGCACTGCTCTTGCCACACTCCCCCCCTCTGGCTAAAGTACTGACTGATGGTGCAATCCTCTAAGTCAGGAGTTCCCAAACTGCGGGTCGGAAGCCACCAGTGGGTCACAAGTCAACTTTGGGTGGGTCACAAAAATGCCTGGATATTTTTTTCCCCCGATCAGGTGGCAAACCTGCTTGTTCACACAAAGCCAAGCCCAGTCTGCCATTTGCAGTTGGTGAGTGCTTACTCAGTGAGAACAAAGTGCCTATCCCTGGTCATGACCAGGTAAATGATGTCACTTTGTCCTTAATGACATCACTGCTGGTTCTACGTGGGTCTCAAAAGACTATCATTTTAAAAAGTGAGTCTCGGCATTAAAAAAAATTCAGGATCCACTGCCCTAAGGTATCGCAGCACACTCAAGGGGGCACCATGGAATGCTCTCAGCGACCCCTCCTACCTATCTCCCTGGGTATCGCAACCTTTGGTCTTACAAAATCGCACAAGATTTGTGCACCACCATCTTGGATCATGATATTTTGCAAGATTCAAGATGGCAGTGTCTAGCTGAGGAGGATGCAGGGATGTCAAGAACCAAGGAAGTTTGGGAACCACTGCATTATACCACTATCTCAGTGGTCTTCAACTTTTTTATGCTATAATCCAAATCAATCAATCAGACTGGAGTTTCAACTCCAATCCCATCACCTTCCTGGGATCCAATCCACCCACTCCTGGCCCCACCCAACCTGTTTTCCCTTACCTCTTGTGCCTTCACAACAACCCTGTGAGGTCTCAGCCTGAGCACAGCCTGCCTTAGGAGCTGCAGGGCAAGACGCTGAGAAGAGGCTGTGCAGGATTATATCAAGAACTCAGTTTTGATAAGGCAGTCCCATTACTGAATTGGACCCAAGTCCTCTCTAGCACCGGCTTTGAAATGTTGCCGCGAACCCCCAAATAAGGGTTCACAACCCTTTCGGAGTCACGACCCTCAGGTTGAAGAACACTCCACTATCTGGAAGCAGTTTTTCCCCTCAAAGACAAGGAGAAAAAAAAATATTGCTTCTTTTCTTTAAACAATTGCAACAATACTTCCTCTGGAATAATTAAATTTAAATCCTCATTCTGCTGGTCTTTAAGATCATCTAGATAGTGCTCTTCTTTTATTCCCAATCATAAGTAATTCAAAATTAGTTTTGGACCATAAGAACGTAAGTGAACTCTGCTGGATCAGGCCTAAGACATCTAGTCCAGTTTCCTGTATCTCATCCTTCTAAACAAAGCAAAGTATTCTGTGCTAGGAAACAAAATGAAATCAGCTAATTACCTACTAGTCTGTCTTTGAACTGACTCACCAAAGCTTGACACAAGTGTGACTCATAAAAGTTTGGCACAAGTAAGGAATCAGCATTCAAAACGGTTTGCAGTTTCATTTAACTGCCGGACTGGGCATATATCAGGTATATAAAGAAAGGTCAAATCTTCCCCCATTTGAGTCAAGATCTGAATTTTGGTGCTCAATTTCACAATTTTTTCCCTTAATACTCCATACCTAGGAATATGCACCAGAATTGTTCTTTTTAAAAGAAACCGGCAACAGCTGAGCTTTACTGTCAGACATCAAGAAATTGCATCGTAAGGAAAACCATATTGTAATAAAACTGGCAAAAATTAGGGGAGTCTGCAAAGCATCTACACTATGATTTGTACGCAGGCTGCAAATTGCATATCATACCAGCTCCATTCATCTAACCAGTGGATAAAGAGCACTCTTGCTACACTGAAAGGCCATTGAATATTACCTCCTGCTTTCATGCCCTTATAATATAAATTGGGCTTGCTCACTAGATGGCTACACCTAATGCGATTCTAAATTTCTACTACCATCAAGACAGGTATTAGGCAATGTTCCTTCATGTGATCTTGTGTGGCAGTCAACCATAGAAAGGAACTGAAATAAAACTCAATTACATTCGTTATCGCTGGACCCCCCCCCCCCCCCAAAAAAAGTCTCTCTTGAAATTCTATGTGAAAGCTCAATAACCTTTGACAGGAATCTCTTCTAAAGAAAAAAAAAAAGATTTGTTAAAAATTCCTCATTTCTCTTCTGATTATACTAAGTCAATATTGCAATGAGTTTCCAAGTACCCTTCAAGGTCAAAATTTGGACAATCTTCTTCCTGTGGTTGTACCATTCCTGGTATAAGATTTAATATTTTTTGGGTTAAATCACACTATAATCGTTTTCATTCTTTTGATGAGATTATGCTGTGAGTTTAGCTGGCAGGGATGGTGTCAACTTGAACATTTTTTTTTTTTCAGAAGTTTTAATATATTCCTGTCTAATGTAAAAACTTGCAGAAACTCCCCCAGCTTTCTACTTTTTTTTCATTACATAAGAACCCTGTAATTTTACATGCCAGAGAAGACAGATCACCTCAAACTGAGCATCTATTCAAATTTATAGAGCGTTATTTTAGATGCGCTTGTTCTTTTTCTGAACAAAAAAAGATTCAGAGTCGGAGAAAACAAATTACTTCCAATCCTACTTCACCAAAATGACTAAACACCAGTAGGGTAGCTAGAGGGGGTACAAAGCACTAAGTTTTTCAGCGAGCCTCACCGTGGCGTGCAAGCAGCCACTCTCCCTCGGAGTCATTCCGGGCCGCTAGAGCAGAACAGAGGCATATGTCTGGCCTAAAATGGCTCTGAATGGGAGGGGGAGGGACCACTTGCATCCCACGGTGAGGCTCCCTGAAAAACTTAGTGCTTTGCACCCCCTCTAGCTACGCTACTGCTAAATATCATCTTATATCTTTTTTTCCACCACACCCGATCGATACCCTTATATATCAAATTCATATCCTTTATATCAAATTCAAGATATAAAATTTGTATACATACAGTGGGCTCTTGGTATCCATGGGGGATGTGTTCTAGGACCTCTCGCAGATACTGAATTTCACAGATAATGAGATCCATGGAGGGGGTTCAGTGCAACAATCACCTACCTGGGTGCTGCGTACAGCCTCCCGGACTCCTGAGAAGGCCTCCCAAATGCAACCGGAAGGCGCTTCCAGTTCACGCCGGTGACTTCCGGTTGCGTCTCAGAGGTATTCTGAAGCACAGGGAGGTTCCCAGCCTCCCCATGCCTCAGAACACCTCTGGACGAGACCAGGAGTACTGGCCTGAACTGGAAGCATCTTCCAGGGGCATCTTGGAGGCTTTCAAGCTGCAGACTTGGCAACCATGGGTTTGAGTATCCACAGATGCTGAGCCTGCATGTAAGGATGGCCCACTGTAATCAATATTGGGAACAGAAGAGGGGGGAGGGTAACATCTACCCTAAAAATGAATAATAATTTTCCTTGCGACATTTGGTCTTACTGATTAGCTGGAATTTTTCTAGTTTTGAATACATATTTGGCTGCATTCTAAGATTTCAAAGGGGGCAGCTCTATTGTCAGAGGTTGCTTCCTCCAATTTTATCTCAAGATCCTTCTCTGATGGAACAACCCGTTGAGTAACCACAACGTTCCTTCTGCTCGTAGCAGCAGCTGCCAGTGATAGAGGTGCATTTTAAGACTACCACCAATTAACTATTTATATAATGCCAACAGGATCAGTTCACACAAGCAAAAAAGCCAAATCCGTACCATGACGAGTTTACGGTTTAAGCGTTAAATGCTGAACCTGGTCAGCAAAGCACAAACCACAGTTTGTCCATTCAGATGAAATGGCAACTGTGGTTTGGCTGAAGGAGAAATGAAGAATCACGGCGTAGAGGGGGTTCCGAGCTGGAGAAAGCAAGAGGCTCTGGAGTTCTCATTCGTGCAATGCCACATCTTGGTCTTCTTTGCATCACACCTGAACGTGCTCAATGACAAGGGGAAGAGAGGAACAGTATAGGCAAATGGACTGCACATATTTATTCTGGCTTGGTTTCAGTACTCAATAGTATACTGCAAATATAACCACATCGAGGACAACTGGGGAAAGGCGTATCAGTTTAACTCTTGGCTTGTGCAAATATTTGCTCTGATCTAGTGAGTGAAATCTATGAATAGAAACGGAGAATTCTCTTCTGCCACAAGCACAAAAGGGTGCTGCGGAAAAGTGGTGGGAACCGTACCTGGTAGTCAAGTGAGGCGGTCCTCTGACAGCAGTAATTGTGTGCAGGGGTGTAGCTAGAGGGGGTGCAAAGCACTAAATTTTGCAGGGAGCCTCACCGTGGTGTGCAAGTGACCCCTCCCTCCTCCTCCCCTTCAGAACCATTTCGGGCGGGGGGGGGGAAGGCAAAATAGAGGCAGATGCATGACCAAACACGCATTTTTCTTCTTTGTGACAGTCAAGAGACACCCTGCCATTGCTCTGAATTCCTCCAATTCTGTGCTCTGAGCAACCTCTTATAGTCAAGTTCTTGTGACCTGCTAGGGTTAGGTTCCTGCAAAACCTAGCAGATACCAAATTAGCGGATACTGAATCAGTAAGCCTAAGGGAAAAATGGGATTACGTTCCAGGGGAGCCTCTTTACCATACACTCTGTAAACTTTATGAACCTGAACCTTTACTTGAAATCTATGGGACTTGGTAATAGTGAGGGTTCATCAATATCTCGAACATCAGAGCTTCCTCCTCTATACTGGCTATTCCTCAACTCATTGAACATTGCTGGCCCAACAATGAGGCCTCAGAGTTTAGCAACTGTTACCCTGCACATGACTGGTCTTGTCTGATCTTCGAAGCTAAGCAGGGTCAGGCCTGGTTAGTACTTGGATGGGAGACTGCCTGGGAATACTGGGTGCTGTAGGCTTAGACCAGGGGTGCTCAATAGGTGGATCGCGATCTACTGGTAGATCGCAAGGCAAAATGAGTAGATCGCGGAGTGCCGACCCCCCCCTTCAGGTGCCTCAGGGAGGAAACGGCGGGAGTAAGGCCCACTGTACTCAATGGGGCTTACTCCCAGGTAAGTGTGGCTAGGATTGCAGCCTCACAGCCTAATCCTAGGCATGTCTAGTCAGGAGTAAGTCCTGTTATACTCAGTGGGGCTCAAGGTACACCAACATACATTGTACACATAAATGTTATATGTTATGATGGCGCGAACATTGTAAAAAAAACTCTGGTAGATCTCCGGGCCTTGCTGGGTTTCAAAGTAGCTCTCGGGCCAAAAAAATGTGAGCACCCCTGGCTTAGACCATAGTCTTTCGAGACTGAAGGTTGCCAACCAGAGTTTAGCAGTAGGGAGGGGGTTGCTTCACCCATCCTCATCCTCCACCTGTCTCTTGGCTACTTCCCTTGACTTGCCCCAGCCCCAGAGAAGCTCTTGGGTAGCCTTCCAGAGACCTCACATCATTGTCCTCTCATTGTTGCCAGGGTTGTGAAGGTTCAGCTGGAGTTCTAAAGATAGTGCCCAAAATGGTGGGGCAATTCTCTACGGGCCAATACCAATGTGGTGCTTCACCACGAACTATGACGGAGTGGTCCTGTCTCTACCCCTGCACCGCACGTCCTATCTCTACAGGACCAGAAACACAGCATTCCATCACTGCAGTGCTTTTTTCAACTCTAGGCAGCTGTTTTTTGTAATGCCAAACAAGAAGGATTTTATGTGCCTCTGTTTCAAAGTAACCATGAGCCAAACAGAAAATTCTATATATTGATGCAATATGGTGCCAGAAATGGGGATAGTTTTCTGTCAGCAGAACAACCCATTTCCTTTTTTTTCAAACAAATGTTCTTTTGTTTGACTACAGTGAGGCTTGGATTTGATGTTTCTTAGACATGTGACTCCGGCTTCTTATTAGCAAATGTCTGGCAATTGGCCTTCTCTATGATGCAAGTTTATGGGCATGTTATCTTAAAACACTGCAGCTAAGTCTGGATGACTGACAACTGCAATTTCATTTCTATAGGTCCGATAAGTAGAATTCCTACCGGTCAAATTCAAATAAATAGAATGTTCCACTTCAGTTATATTTAGATTCCATAAACCAGTGGTTCTCAAACTTTTTTTTTTCACTTTGTAGAATGACAATCGGTTGGGACCCCCCAAAAATGATGCCATTAAACCTGGAAGTGATGTCATGGCTGGAAGTGACATCATCAAGCAGGAAAATTTTTAACACTTCCCATACAACCAAATCAAATCAAATGAATCAATTAAGTGGGTTTACAATGAGTTTAAAAATTTATTTTTAATAAAGAAGAACCCTCCTCACCCTCCCAAGCAGCTGCTGATCTGTTTAAAACACACATTGAAATGAATGGAGACCCATCCGAAATTGGTCCACGACCCGCCAAGTGGGTCCCGACCCAAAGTTTGAGAAACACTGTGACATAAACTATAATCAAGAAAGCACTGTTTTTACATGTTGATTATCCTTTATTTTTTTAAGTAGAATTCTAAAACCTGAAATCTTCTAGATTTATTTTAAGTTATCATCTCCAGCTGTTTTCTACCTGAAAACAAACAAAAAATGTCTATAATTTTACATGCTTTATCCACATATGCAACACTTCGTATTTTTGAGGTAGCCTCTCTGAATGCCAAATACAAAGGAATGGCAAGAGGATGCAGGTATGTTGTTGTCTTGTGTTTGCCCGTAGGCAGCTGGTGGGCCACGATGAAATATAGGAAGCTGGACTAGACGGGGACTCAGCCTGATCCTGAAGGCCTCGTCTTGTGTTCTTATTCACAGATAAAATGACTACATGACCTTATCACTCTAAGAGCCCTGTCCTCTCCTTCTCTCTCCTGCTGGTGCAGCTGCGCCAAAAACAGGTATACTGTATCCAATAGAGGGGAGAATCAGAAAACTTAAGCAGGGTAGGGAATTTAAATCCCCTTAATGCCACGTAAGCCTCCAGACCTGCAGAGGGCAATTTCACTAGCACAAGTCCAAGGAGAGAAAGGGGGACGGGGAGGCAGTGAAAATGAAGGGTAGGATCCAGCATGCTCCATCGCTGTCAGATCCACTCCTCTTCCACAGGTTGTCATGCCCCCTCCATGCCCAGTTTAGCCCCCAACCATTCAACACTTCTCCTGCCACTTCCCACACTGGCTTACCTGCTTCTGTGGGTGGCTGGACTCTGACATTCTTGCCAGCATCCAGTGCTTTCCCAGCAGTGGCCAGCAATAGAATACATTTTCCACTGCTAGCCAGAGCCCATAGGACTGGCCTGAACTTACCTGCTTATTTCTTTTTTGACACAAGGAACAGTTCTTTTTTATTCTAATATATTTAAATACATATACAGCACGATCTGGATAAACTGATTGTAATTATGGAACATGAAAAGCACTGAAAGAAACATCTCCTTGCAAAATTGATAGGGATAAACCAGACCCAACGTCCACACAGGGCTACTATCTACACATATGTTTGTGGACACCGTAGAAGCATCTGGCTGGCCACTGCGGGGAATAGGATTCTTGACAAGATGGATCCTTTGCTTGATCAAACGCATATCTAAACAAATCTGACAAGTCGGTGGTAGGGTGAAGAGCAGGGCATCACTAGAAGAGAGCGGGGGGGCGGCCACACCAAGTGATGCTCATGGGAGGGTGACAAAATTTTTAAAATCTTGGTACTGTCAAAGAATACCATCATGTTATATATCATTCAGTGTGCATTTTCATGCAGAATGCAATGAAACAAACCACGTTGAAGTATTTCTATTCTGTCAAAAGTTATAGCCAAAAAAAACCAGTGGGGCAGGGCAAAGGTGCATCACCGCAGACATCACTCAGGGCATTGAGCCGCACACTGCATTGGAGGAGGTCCATCATGGGGTTGACACACTGGCCTCCCGTACCGGGTGACGTAAACCCTAGTGACAGCACTGGTGAAGATACAGGTCTGGTAGTCAAAACAGTTTCTGAACCACTTTGCGGTCAGCCCTCACAGGATTTAAAGAGCATTGCAATATGGATTTTACCTGATAGGACAACTTCAACGAGGTCACCTTCTTGGATATCAGTGGCTGATTTCACCAGCTGCAGAATATTTTCAGTTGTTGGGTCATGACGAAACAGCAGGATTTTATCATACATTCCATAGAAACCACATTCAGGAAACTGAAAACGAATAACATTATCTTAGTGAGGTACAATACAGAGATATTTTTTTCTTGTGTGCATCTTGTGCAAAGATAAAATAGGACAACAAATAATAGTTGGGGTACTAACGAAGTAAACTGCAGATTGTGAAAACATCACCTCCTTTTGCAGGGTTGCAGTTATCAGTTATAATTCAATTTTAGAAGTGGAGACATCATGAAAAATCCATATTCCAAAATGGCACCCATGCAAAAATGGCTACCTTTTAATTTTTTAAAATCATACTTATGCATGTCCATATCAAATATGAGCATTCATGTGGCATGATTTCAGTGCTTTTTGAGGTTGATAAATCCATTTGTGAACATTTAAAAGAATTCTGAGTCAAAAAGAATCAAATTATTTATATACGCATAATTCTGTGAATATAATCTTCATATTTTTACACCGTAAAATATGTGAATAAGTGACATGATATATAGTTTCAACTTATTAAAATAAGGGAAAACTAAAAAAATGTGTACAAGTAAATATGGTTGGCAACCTTCAGTCTCGAAAGACTATGGTATGAGCCTACAGCACCCGGTATTCCCAGGCGGTCTCCCATCCAAGTACTAACCAGGCCTGACCCTGCTTAGCTTCTGAGATCAGACAAGATCAGGAATGTGCAACTGGGAGGGGGACACAAGTAAATAATTTTACTTACAAAGCATTCTTCTACAGTTGAAGGCATTAAAAGTGCGCATAAGAACATAAGAACAGCCCCACTGGATCAGGCCATAGGCCCATCTAGTCCAGCTTCGTGTATCTCACAGCAGCCCACCAAATGCCCCAGGGAGCACACCACATAACAAGAAACCTCATCCTGGTGCCCTCCCTTGCATCTGGCATTCTGACACAACCCATTTCTAAAATCAGGAGGTTGCGCATACACATCATGGCTTGTACCCCATAATGGATTTTTCCTCCAGAAACTTGTCCAATCCCCTTTTAAAGGCATCTAGGCTAGACGCCAGCACCACATCCTGTGGCAAGGAGTTCCACAGACCGACCACACGCTGAGTAAAGAAATATTTTCTTTTGTCTGTCCTAACCCGCCCAACACTCAATTTTAGTGGATGTCCCCAGTTTTGGTATTATGTGAGAGTGTAAAGAGCATCTCCCTATCCACTCTGTCCATCCCCTGTATAATTTTGTGTGTCTCAATCATGACCCCCCTCAGGCGTCTCTTTTCTAGCCTTTCCTCATAAGGAAGGTGCCCCAGCCCCGTAATCATCTTAGTCGCTCTCTTTTGCACCTTTTGCATAAAATCAATTTATTACATTAAGATATAATGTGCAATAATATCCTTGATTTTTTTTTTTAATATAGTAGACCTCCAATTGTCCAACACTCTTGATAGTCTGACATCATAATTGCCTGGGAGTGCTTCCAACTTGGGAGCAGATTCCTGATCTGACTGGCCCTGGCACAAGTGCAGTCACACCTGGCTTAGTGATAACATCAACAAAACTCTGGAAGCCACTCAGAGATAACTCAAGCCGTTTGGCAGTCATGTAAGTCACAACCCTATCGCTATGGGTTGTGGCAGGCTGACCAGGTACAATGGAGGATATAGTGCCTATACCTTTAATCATTGTATAGAAGAGGGAATTTGACAGGTGCAGCTCAACATGGAAGGGTTCAAAAAGCTGCACCTGTCAAAACTCCGTCTTCTAGACCAGGGGTGCCCAAACCCCGGCCCTGGGGCCACTTGCGGCCCTTGAAGCCTCTCAATGCAGCCCTCAGAGAGCCCCCAGTCTCCAATGAGCCTCTGGCCCTCCGGAGATTTGTTGAAGCCCACACTGGCCCAACGCAACTGCTCTCAGCGTGAGGGCAACTGTTTGACCTCTTGTGTAAGCTGTGGAATGAGGGCTCCCTCCACTGCTTGCTGTTTCATGTCTGTAATGCAGTAGTGGCAGCAAAGGAAAGGCCAGACTTGCTTTGTGCAAGGCCTTTTATAGGCCTTGAGATATTGCAAGACCTTCATGCATTCATAGAAGTTCATCTTTAATATATTCATTTATGTAAACTTATGTAAATTTATTCAAATTTCAAATGTAAACTAATTCTTTTTCCCCCCGGCCCCCGACACAGTGTCAGAGAGATGATGTGGCCCTCCTGCCAAAAACTTTGGACACCCTTGTTCTAGACCAGGGGTGCTCACACTTTTTTTTGGCTCAAGAGCTACTTTGAAACCCAGCAAGGCCCGGAGATCTACCAGAGTTTTTTTTTACAATGTTTGCGCCATCATAACATATAACATTTATGTGTACAATGTATGTTGGTGTACCTTGAGCCCCACTGAGTATAACAGGACTTACTCCTGAGTAGACATGCCTAGGATTAGGCTGTGAGGCTGCAATCCTAGCCACGCTTACCTGGGAGTAAGCCCCATTGAGTACAATGGGCCTTACTCCCGGCGTTTCCTCCCAGAGGCACCTGAAGGGGGGGTCGGCACTCTGCGATCTACTCATTTTGCCTCGCGATCTACCAGTAGATCGCGATCCACCTATTGAGCACCCCTGTTCTAGACAGTGGTTAAATGTATAGGCACTCTGTCCTCCACGGTATCTGGTCACCCTGGGTGATGGGGACACTAGATCCAGGGATCAGTTGTTAGCACCTTGCAAAAGTCCAACATATCTGATCACTGGGTACCATATAGGCCCCGAAATATTGTATTTTACTGCACATACATTTGTAGCCATTGAAACAACAGAGTAGCAAGATCTTGCAAAATTTGGAATGATTCATGTGGACCTGACACACCAAACCTTGTGAGAAGAGATAGGGCCAAGGTAAGACTGAAAAGTGGGGCAAGGGAGGAGGTAGATTTAAGGAAGGTGACATCTACAGAGGAGAAGGAGAAGGGAGAAAGTGAAGAACACTAATCGAGCAACCTCATTCTTGATCTCCCATCCAAGCAACTGACCCTACTTAGCTTTTCAGACCAGGCAACAGCTCAACCTCCAGTTCCTGCCTTTGGAAGCTTTGATTCTTCCAAAATCTCTTCAGAAATTGTCTTTGAACTTGTCATCTACAGTCCCACAGACCTACTCACCACAGCCTGCCGTTCTTTGACCACTGAGCACTGCTGAAACTCTTCAGATAATTTTTCAGATAAATCTTAAGCCCAGTGGCTCAAAGAACAGCTTCTCTATCACGTCGAACAGTAATAAAATGTTAATATTTACAACACTTTAGCAAGGTGCCTAGAGTTACTTGCTCTGGAGTAAACAAACGTGAGTCAGTAAGCCTCATCCTGTCTTCAGAATCATAGGCAAAGGAGAGTTTGAATGATTTATAACTAATCAAGGAGAAAAGGAAGACAAACAAAAATGATTAGTAAGGGAAAGAACTTTATCTCACTTCTTAATGCGATCATTGCTTCAGGATTTATATACATTTTTTTTATACCCCAGTCTGTCCAGCTCCAGCTCGCTTCTCATTCTGCCTACTATAATAGCTGCCAAGATTCAAAATTACTCCAACAAGTACTTAGGGAAAGTCGTTTCCCTAAAATAAACATCACTGCTAACATAACGTCAGTTTTTCCCAAACACTTCAGGTAAACAAATTTATTCTCTATTTGGAAGTTCCCCAAATAAAACACAGAGCAATCGAGTCAAAGATAAGGCCGATCAATAGGTGTTTCTGGAGTGGGGTGGCAACTCCAAACCAGGATTTTAGTTGTGCATGTATGGGTATCTATGGCTGCAATCCTAACCACACTTTCCTGAGTAAGCCCCATTGAACAAAATAGGACTTACATCTGAGTAGACCTGGTTAGGCTTGTGCCCTATGTTTTCAAAGACAGGTCGACAGCTAATGGTTCCCAGGATCCCTCCCCCCTTCTCCAACTAAAGACTGGGACTGTACTAAACTTCCTCCAATATGTTCTATGCACTTATCCAGGGGTGCCCAAACCCCGGCCCTGGGGCCACTTCCGGCCCTCGAGGACTTCCAATACGGCCCTCAGGAAGCCCCAAGTCTCCAATGAGCCTCTGGCCCTCCGGAGATTTGTTGAAGCCCGCACTGGCCCAATGCAACTGCTCTCAGCATGAGGGCAACTGTTTGACCTCTTGTGTAAGCTGTGGAATGAGGGCTCCCTCCACTGCTTGCTGTTTCATGTCTGTAATGCAGTAGTGGCAGCAAAGGAAAGGCCAGCCTTGCTTTGTGCAAGGCCTTTTATAGGCCTTGAGATATTGCAAGACCTTCATTCATTCATATAAGGTCATCTTTAATATAGTCATTTATGTAAACTTACGTAAATTTATTCCAATTTTAAATGCAAATTAATTCTTTTTCCCCCCGGCCCCCGACACAGTGTCAGAGAGACGATTTGGCCCTCCTGCCAAAAACTTTGGACACCCCTGCACTAATCCAATCCCTGAAAATTCCTAAAATTCTCAGTTTTCATTTTTACAAAGCAATTTCTTTTTTGCATTCATCACTGAAGAGTTAAATTTTTTAAAGATGAAGGCACTTGCTTCCAGGACCAGTGAGAACAGATATTTATTGTTGAAATTTTGTATAGAATCCTTCTTCCAAGGAGCTCCATGTGGTGTACATGACTCCTCCCTCCTTCTAGGCTCGCAACAACCCCATGGGGTGCATGGGCAATGACTGTGGCTGCATCGGCTGACAATATACCACCTACCAAGTACACTGTTAAAGTGATTATATTTTATAATTATAATTTATAAAAATGCAGCCTTGGAATAAAAACACGTAACACCATTTTTCCTCCTTGGAGAAAAAAAAAATCTGCAAAAAAAAATTAAAACATTAATGAACACGACTACCTATGAAACAGGCTGGGCTCTGCAATTTATCTTTGCATTCCTCCGTTTTAAGCACTGACATTGCTGCTTTTTGATGATGCAACCATTGCTTGTCTCTGCTACTTAGGTGGAGAACAGGCAGCTGTCGTCCTGGCACAACTCTTTCCTGGTCCTTATTCAGTTCATCATGTCACAGCTAAGAGTATATATATTGGCAACCTTCAGTCTCGAAAGACTATGGTATCGCGCTCTGAAAGGTAGTTCTGGCACAGCGTCTAGTGTGGCTGAAAAGGCCAATCCGGGAGTGACAATCCCTTCCACACCGGGAGCAAGTGCAGTCTGTCCCTGGTCTGTCTCCCTGGATGTAAGCCTTCCTTCTTTGCCTCTTAGACTGTTGGCCAAGTGTCTCTTCAAACTGGGAAAGGCCATGCTGCACAGCCTGCCTCCAAGCGGGCCGCTCAGAGGCCAGGGTTTCCCACTTGTTGAGGTCCACTCCTAAGGCCTTCAGATCCCTCTTGCAGATGTCCTTGTATCGCAGCTGTGGTCTACCTGTAGGGCGCTTTCCTTGCACAAGTTCTCCATAGAGGAGATCCTTTGGGATCTGGCCATTATCCATTCTCACGACATGACCGAGCCAATGCAGGCGTCTCTGTTTCAGCAGTGCATACATGCTAGGGATTCCAGCTCGTTCCAGGACTGTGTTGTTAGGAACTTTGTCCTGCCAGGTGATGCCGAGAATGCGTCGGAGGCAGCGCATGTGGAAAGAGACTGAGCTACAAATTAGGTCTGCCTTAGTTTGAGTCTTCTCTCTGCCATCAACTCACTAGATCAGTGGCGAAGCTACAGGGGTGCAAAGCACTAAGTTGTGGAGGGAACCTCACCGCAGCAGCCCATCTCCTTTGGCGCAAAACAGAGGCAAATGCAGGATGGAGTGCGTGGGCAGTAAAGGCAAATGCAGCCATTTTGCTCCCACCGACCAGAATGGCTCTGAAGGGGAGGGCCGCTTGCACACTGTGGTGAGGCTCCCTGCAAAACTTAGTGCTCTGCACCCCCCTCTAGCTATGT
Source organism: Tiliqua scincoides (assembly GCF_035046505.1). NCBI lineage: Eukaryota > Metazoa > Chordata > Lepidosauria > Squamata > Scincidae > Tiliqua > Tiliqua scincoides. Next base: position 5,503,110 of record NC_089821.1, on the reverse strand, counting down.
CACGTCACCTTGGGCATGCCAGCTCTCCCTCTTGGCTCCCCCGCTGGGCTAGTAGTACTTGCTTATATTACAGGGTTTTTGTAAAGGTGCAATCGGCATGACACCAGGAAAGCACTTTGCACACTCAGAAAGGGCAATTAAAATGTTTATTATTATTATTATACTTCATTGCAGACTATGCTGGGCTGGTTTTATTCTGAAATTCAGGATCTAGCTTAAGATCCTGGGAAGCAGAGTTGTGATGGTTGTTATGGTTTGTTACAGTTGTGGCTGTGGTTGTTGTTTAACATCATCATCATTACACGAGACACCTGCGTTGGCTCGGTCATGTCATGAGAATGGATGATGGCCGGATCCCAAAGGATCTCCTCTATGGAGAACTCGTGCAAGGAAAGCACCCTACAGGTAGACCACAGCTGCGATATGAGGACATCTGCAAGAGGGATCTGAAGGCCTTAGGAGTGGACCTCAACAGGTGGGAAACCCTGGCCTCTGAGCGGCCCACTCGGAGGCAGGCTGTGCAGCATGGCCTTTCCCAGTTTGAAGAGACACTTGGCCAACAGTCTGAGGCTAAGAGGCAAAGAAGGAAGGCCCATAGCCAGGGAGACAGACCAGGGACAGACTGCACTTGCTCCCAGTGTGGAAGGGAATACCATAGTCTTTTGAGACTGAAGGTTGCCAAGAACATTACACAGGCCTACCCATATTTTGTTGTTGTAAAAATTAGACCTATTCTTGGGTATATTTGGGGTGCTGAATCAAAAAATGGCATTGGTTTTGCCCGATTGGCTCTAGTTTTTAAAGTACATCATACCTCCTTATATGCTGATTTAGGCAACTTTCTCTGGAGGAAGCTGATGCCATGGCTTCTTTATGAGTGAATCAGCATATATGGTGGCTATGACATAACCCCAAAACTAGAGCCAATTAGGCAAAACCGATGCCATTTTTTGATCCAGCACCCAAAAATATCCTAAATTTGTTCATCCTGGACAATTAAAAAAATGTTTCATCTGTTCGTAGGCCTGTATTATTTATCATTGTCAATATCATTATTATTATCATTATTATTATTATTATTTTGATCAGCTCGCAATATGGAGGGTTGAGATGAAACAATGTGAGGTTGTAAGATGGTGAGGTCTTCTGACTCAACTAACTTGTTGAAGTGTTCTTTAGGGTAAACAGGCCCTGAGTAAATCCAAAGAGATTTTTCTTTTTCTTTTTAAAACTTGCATTTCTTTTACAATAACTTTCTAGGCAAACAATATAACAGTTGGTTCCCGGGGCGGGCAAAGTTGGCAGGGCAACTGAAGTCACAACAATCCCACAGAGAAGGAAGCCAGAACCAGCCAAGTCTGTGGGCAAGCTGAAGCTAAAATATCCTGCCATGTGCCTCAAACCAAAGGAGACCAATCTGGATGCAGAAACAGATTTCGGCAACAAAATCACCCACACTGGGTGTTATGCAAACACAAGATGCAGAGAAGGAAACCTATGGCAAGCAGAACCGCACATGGGCCTGTGCATGTAGCTGTATCCAGTGTCCAGTACAGAAGGTTCCTCTGCCTCTCTGCAAGTTCAATGCCAATAGCATGCACAAACCATCTTCTCCAGTGAACTAGATTTGTTGGTGAACTTGGTGAACTAGGCTTGGTGAACTAGATTTGTTGCCTGCCCACACTACAGATGGCACTGTTGATTTAAGAGGACCATCTACCCAGTATCTTGTTGCCAGCAGCGACCAGTCAGACCTCTCCAAGTAGCCACAAGCCAAGCACAAGGGCAACAGTCTCCTCACAACATTTGATTCCAAACAACTGAATGAAACACCATCTCTGAACATGGAGGTCCCATTTAACCATCATGGCCAATGCATGGAGACCCATTTGTCTAATCTCTCTTTAAAGCAGGGGTGTCCAGCTCATTTCATATGGTGGGCCCAAGAGCATTGATAGTGTCTTCCGGGGGCTGGAAGTGACATCATTAAGCAGGACGTAATGTCACTACGCAGATGATGGCCAGAAAGAAGCTCTTGAAACTCATTAGCTGCAAATGATCGAAGAGAAAATGCGCAAATCCTGATCATAGTTTCCGAGTTATGAGAGCCTAATTATCACACAGGATGTCCTTTTAGCAGAACTAATTCTGCTGCAGCACCTCTTTACAGCTCAGCAGATGCTCTGTGAATTAACACCTCAGCAGAAGCGGCACGGTTTCAAGGGCAGCCCATGTGATAACTGGGTTCTCCCAGCACCCCCGGTTGTGGCTCCCTGTTGGAGTGCACCTTGCCACATAGCATCCCTTATCTTTGGAGACTTCCATCCCTCTCTCTCTCCCACAGAGTCTGGAGAAGCGGCACTGCTGAAAGGGCAACACTGAGAGCCCCTTCAGAGATATTCCAGGTGGAGGGAGCAAAACAGAGGCCTTCGTTTTGCTCCCCCACCTGGAATGGCTCCAAAGGGGAGGAGGAGGATCTATTTACATGCAGCAATGAGGCTCCCTGCAAAACTTAGTGCTTTGCACCCCCTATAGCTATGCCACTGTGCCCATGTGCCAAAGGTATGTTCATATTATGAAACTGTTCCCGTGCATTGTTTATCACAGAAAGTCTATCAATTGCCAATGATGCCTATAGCGTTTAGCATAACTTATTTTTATTTATTTAGCAAAAGTTTCAGGGTGATGAAGGGCAGGCCAGAGAAGTCACTGTGACAGCGGAGTTTCAATCATTGTTCGGTTGCCACAACAACCCAACCAGAAGCTTTTTAACAGGGTAAACATTTATTTATTGGGCAGAACAGACAAATCCATGACAGTTTAAGACTTAATAAGAAAATGATGGGCAAACATTCCCCTCCCCCCCATCATAACCATCAAAGGTCTTTAAATAAGATTTTCAATTTTTGAATAAGATTTTCAGCTGACAGAGTCCACTAGTGCTCTTCAATATGTCATAAAAATAAAATTCTGAACAAGATATCATTCATCACAGGTTCTCACACTGTGGTTCAGAGGTACTCACACTCCAGGTCGCAACCCAATTTATGGTGCACCACAGGGCTGGCATGACCTAGAAGCTACAAGGCATTCTGGGCCATGTCATGCCCCAGAATGCTTTATGACTTCTAGGTAGCGCCAGTGCGCCACCCACTTAGCTAGCCACGATGTGCCCCAGATTGCCTTGTGGTCTTGCATTCTGGGCACGACCCGGAAGCCGCAAGGCATTCTGGGGCGTGATGTGACTGCCATGGCGGACAAAATGGGTTACAGCAGTAAAAAATTTGAGAACCGCTGGCTCTCATGTCATCAGGGTTGCTTTTAAATGCAGCATCAAGTAACAGAACAGAACAAATTGACTGGGATTGGCACAAACCCATCTATAAGGATGTCCTACTCTCACTTGCATCAGGAATCTCATAGGGCATCATGAATCTGGGTACATTATAAAATGAAACCTCTCTCCAGACAATTTTGCAAGGGAGAACAATGCATTGGGGGAAAGAGCAAAAGATGTGCACTCGTGCCCCTAGATTTATGTGGGAGGGGCCAGTTTGGACATGTCATCCAAACCGAGCCACCATCTCTTCCACTGCAGTAATTTGTTTGATGGGCACATTAGCACACTCCATGGTATTTCAAAACAGCTGATAAGTAAGAGCGAGTTTTAACCAGTGGCGCAGCTAGAGGGGGTTGCCTCTGTTTTGCTCTTGTGGCCCGGAATGGCTCAGAAGGGGAGTCCTCTCTAGCTACGCCACTGGTTGTAAATTTTTTCCCATTCCAGATCTCGAAATTTGGTTTTATCTGGTACCTTCAGGATTCCGTTCAGGACAACCAACAGCCCATTCTAAGCATGTTGGGGAGGCGCATAGACACACACATTTCTCCTTCATCTAGTGCACCATCCTACTGCCTCTACTCCACGCAATTAAGCAACAGCAGGATTATGTGCTGAATGGAGGGGAAGGGGGTAGAAGATGTGCACATTCACATTACTCCTTCACGTGTCTGAGAGTATTGTTCAAAGTAGACCAGAACAAGGAGGAAAAATATAACATCAAGCTTAGGTGACTGCTTGCCTGCCTTGTTACACTAGGGGAGGGGTAAGCAGGTTGACTGAAAGAGAAACCTTAGACTCATTCTGTGAGGATATTTAAGTATATAATCAATGTCTGCTTTATTTGCTAATTGGAACAGGAAAGTAGCATTAAGTATCACCAAGGGTGTAACAGCCTTCTAAATTTTTCTGGGTAAAAAGACAACATTTTGGAAGCGTGAAAGACTAGAGTGATCGGATTCATGCAGACAGAAGCAAAAAGGAAGCTATCAAAGCAGAAAAAGAATCAGAGGGGTTCAGCAAGTGAACCCACCTTTGGGTTCAAATCTAACCCGTCCTATGAACTTTTTTTATAAAGTGCCAGAATGTCGGACACTCCTTAATCATTCACATTGACATCCAACAGGATGAAAGGGAGAAATGACTGGGGAGAAGAATGGCTGGTAGATAGTTCAGAATGGAGACTACAGAGGGTCTTCTTTATCTGTGGATTCAAAACCCATGGATATGACCCACCGGGGGTTCGGAACCCATGGCTGGAGACCCACAAAGGACTTCCCGGCCGTGATCAGAAGTTGCATCCGGGAGGTCTTCAGAGTCACAGACAGACAGCGCATGGCCTCCCCACAATTCAGTATTCTGGCAGGCATTCTGAGGTGCAAGGACAACATGGACGCAATCTCCCAGCACCTCAGAAAAGAGGTAGGATCACAGATTTCAATAGCCAGTTTGCGGCATCCACAGGGGTTCCGGGAACCGAACCTCTGCAGATGCCGAAGACCAAACTGTATTATTTCTATCATACCATTAATATGTACTGTTCTACCCCATCCACTCGCAGTGAAAAGACAGGTCCCTGGCCCCAAAACAGTTACAATTCAGATGTTGCTATAAAGGAGACAGGGCAGGAGGTCTGGTCTAGAGGGTTGAGCCTCCATTTGCCTGAAGGTAACACCCAAAGGTCGCCAGTTCGAGGCCACCGGCACCGTGCAACCTTGAAGCAGCTGACAAGCTGAGCCAAGTTATTCCATATGCTCTGAGCGTGGGAGGACGGAGGCCAGAATGTGCAACCAGATCAGAAAGAAACATCTGAATGTTGTGGTTTCTTGAAAGATAGAAACCTTCTTTCAAATTGTAAAAATCCCTACAGGGATTTAAACTGCCTGCCTATTTAAACCGCCTTGAATAAAGTCTAAGGAGAAATCTGAGGACCAAGAAAGGCGGTATAGAAATACCTGTATTATTATTATTAATTATTATTATTATTAAAGTAAAATAATATGGAAGAACAGGTTCACACATGCCCACCTACACACACAAACATGCAGACTGGTTCCATTTCCAATGTAGTTTTGGGTCTGAAATATGGAGATGAACATGTTAATTGATCAAACTTTTAAAATCCAGCTAATTTATACTTATATTTATATTCTTCCCCCACCTCCATTATTTTTTTTTTCTTTTTTAAAAAAATATAAAATATTGAGATATCTGTATGAGTCACTCAGAGAATTTGCAATGGATGAGGAGATGAGTAAATAAAGACCAGGAATGGGGTACACTAATGAGAAAATAATGTGTATATATTACTTACGGAAAGTAATTTCAAAGGTCTCTTAATAATTGGAGCCTGAGCTTTGAAACAACTTGCTCACATAACAAAGCAATTAATAATATAATATAATATAATATACAGTATTTATATACCGCCTTTCTTGGTCTTTATTCAAGACTTTATTCAAGGCGGTTTACACAGGCAGGCTTATTAAATCCACGCAGGGATTTTTACAAATTGAAAGAAGGTTCTCTCTTTCAAGAACCACCACATTCAAGCTGTTACGCTCCGATCTGGTTTAACATTCTGGCCTCCATCCTCCCACGCTCCGAGCAGATGGAACAGCTCAGCTGCAGCTTGCCAGCTGCTTCAAGGTCGCACGGTGCCGGTGGCCTCGAACTGGCGACCTTGTGGATGTTAATCTTCAGGCAAATGGAGGCTCTACCCTCTAGACCAGACCTCCTGCCCGAGGTTACAGACAGTCATGATTAATGAGGTAACCAGTATTGTTACATAAATCACGTTATTCTACATTATAACCTGACGGATCATTCCTTAGCAAAATGTACCAATAAACACAAATAGCAACACAACAGCATCAAGTAAATACACAAACACCAACAAAAAGAATTAAAATGCATATTTTTTAAAAATGCTCGTTCCATTACAATTGAAATAAAAGTTTAGTTAGAGCTTCCAGGCAATCTTTAAAGCCATTTCTGCCCAGCGTTGCATATATGCAACAGGGATCAAATGTGTACACCTGTGGACTGGGCAAAAAAAAAAAATTTACAGATGTTGCCCATAGTGTACTTTCCTGGCAATGGTGGGAAACCAGATAAACCTGAATTTTATTTTGAAAATATAGTGGGTGTGTCCCCCCAACTGCTTTAAAGTGCCCCCCCCACAGTGCTTGTGCTTTTGTTATTTCAAAAATCCTCACAAGAACCTGATAGGCAAGTCACCTGCTTTGGGAGTTTAATGAGGATTAAAATACGAATTTTAGAATAACTGAAACCATCTCCCAAGGACAGCCTCTGTCAAGAACACAATCCTGCACCTCTCTGTTCTTTCAAATGTTTACAAATTTAAAAATCCACTACTCAGTGGATTACTCGGGGGAATCATTTTTCCCCGTCCTTTTCTGTAATCGTGTACCTTAAAGAACTAAATATTCAGCACTGAAAGAGGTTCAGGGGTACACTTCTGCTTTTTTCAGATGCCATTTCATCTTGGATTCTCTTGAACAGCAGTTCTCAATCTCTCCTGTAGCGTTTCAGTCGCTCTAAGTTAGTGATTTTCAACCTTTTTCGTCACGTGGCACACCGACAAGGTGCTTAAACTGTCAAGGCAGACCATCCGTTTTTTAACAGTTGACAAGGCACACCATGCTGTTGGTGGGGGGCTCACATCCCCCACAACCCTCAATGGTCCTACTTATAAATGAGCCTCCGCCAAATTTCCACAGCACACCTGCAGCAGCAACCTCCAGGGTTTGTGGAGAGCCCCACAGAGCCACTGCAGGGCTCCCCGCACCACATAATGTCTAAAAATAGCAATCATGACCCATTTCTGGTTTTTTCCAGAGGTGAGTAAAAGGCCTTTGTCCCCGGAGGCAGCATGATCCTGAGTATAGTGTCACCCCTATTCCCCACCCTTCTTTTTAAGGGGCAGAGACAGGGCTTCCCAGGCTGGTGGGTCGTGACCCATCACAGTTTGAGAACCCCTGCTCTTGAAGAAACACCAGACCATGAAAGTCAAGGCAGATATTAGTCTTCAAGGCATTCTGCCACTATGTCTAAATGTAGTTATGCTGTAATGCAGGGTTTCCAAAGCATGTGTCATGATGCCTGAGGACAGGCATCTCTAATCTACAGCCTGGGGGCCACATCCAGTCCCCCACAAGATTTTATCCAGCCCACAGCAACTTAGTTTTGTCAGAACATTTGCTAACGTTTGATGTTTTTACCCATCATATATCATTTCTCCCTTGAAGCACAGCACTGTTCCTTTGTAATTGTCACATTTCTCCTTTGTTCTGAATTATATCATGTAATCAATTATATTTTGGTTACAAAAAAGATCCAAGTAAACCTTATTCATCCATTTAAATTTCGTTCATTCATTTATAAAGCTGAATATTTTCAACCCACGAAAATGTGCAAAATATACGATGCGACTCTCGTACACAAATGTTTTGAGACCCCTGCCTTAGGCTGTTACAGCGCACTCACAGGGGCACTGCGGGATATCCCCAGTGGCCCCTACTACCCGTTCCCCAGGGTGCTGCTATCTTTGATCTCACAAGATTTTGTAAGCTCCAAGATGGTGGCACCCAGCTGAGATGGGAAGAAGAGGCCGTGGGAGGGCTGTGAAGCTGGCAAGTTTGGGAACCACTGCTGTAATGGTTTAACTCATTGCTGGTCAAACCTTGCCAAAGGACCGGATTTGGGGTTCGGCTGAATTCTTTCCTCCCGTGACCGACACTCACAGTTCTGGAGCATCACAGCACTTCTTGTTCCCTGTTTGGGGCGACGCAACGCTCTGGCCGGTCGCGACTTCACGGAAATCCAGGCACAGTGCCTGCCGGGACACTGCACCATAGACACAACTGACCAGAGTGCTGCATTATCCCGATCTGGGGACAAGAAGATATGTGACGTTTCAGAACTGTGAGGAAAAATCCATTACGGGTTACAAGCCATGATGTGTATGTGCAACCTCCTGATTTTAGAAATGGGTTATATCAGAATGCCAGATGCAAGGGAGGGCACCAGGATGCAGGTCTCTTGTTATCTGGTGTGCTCCCTGGGGCATTTGGTGGGCCGCTGTGAGATACAGGAAGCTGGACTAGATGGGCCTGTGGCCTGATCCAGTGGGGCTTTTCTTATGTTCTTAACTACAATTCCCAGGAGGCCTTGCAGGTCTCTTGTTATCTGGTGTGCTCCCTGGGGCATTTGGTGGGCCGCTGTGAGATACAGGAAGCTGGACTAGATGGGTCTATGGCCTGATCCAGTGGGGCTGTTCCTATGTTCTTAACTACAATTCCCAGGAAGCCTTGCAGGTCTCTTGTTATCTGGTGTGCTCCCTGGGGCATTTGGTGGGCCGCTGTGAGATACAGGAAGCTGGACTAGATGGGCCTATGGCCTGACCCAGTGGGGCTGTTCTTATGTTCTTAACTACAATTCCCAGGAAGCCTTGCAGGTCTCTTGTTATGTGAGTGCCGGTCGCACTCTTATGTGATTGGCGGTCGCACTGGGAGGAATGCATTCCCGGTGTGCAGCGGTAACAGCTTTGAGTGCTGCTGATTTAACTTCCTATTAGCAAATGTAAAATACGTAGTTTAATATTAAAGATCAAACTACATTTTATGTGCATCACTGGAGTTGACATGACCAGTTTCCTTTGCTGGAGTTGACATGACCAGTTTCCTTTGCTAAACAGTAGTCATGAAGATAAGGCAATCTGGATAGGGTCTGCAAACTCCAAAATTTAACAACAATAACTTATCTCAGCCATTGACACCTGGTATCTCCACCCATCAGGCTATCTTTGCTTCAACTGTTGCTACATTTTGTGATGTAGGCCGGGGTGGGCAAACATTTTGGCAGGAGGGTCATATCATCTCTCTGACACTGTGTCAGGGGCCGGGGGGGGGGGGGAAACAACAGAATTAATCTGCATTTCAAATTTGAATAGATTTACATAAATGAATATATCAGAGACAGAACTTATACAAATGAATAAATTTTACTGAACTTATTTATAACACACATGAGAACTATAATACAAGTCATACTGTATTATATATAGAACTATAATATAATCTCATGTATAGAACCACATGAGAACAATGAATAGCTTGCCACAGTGAGACCAAGCCAGAAACACATGAAGACGTAAGCAGTCGCAGGCTCCAACAGTCTCCAATGGGCCAGAGGCTCACTGGAGACTGGGGACTCCCAGCAGGCAGGACTGGGGGTCCCAGAAGGCTGCAAATGGCCCCTTGGTCGGGGTTTGCCCACTCCTGATAAAGGCTACAATCCTATCCACACTTACCTGGGAGTAAGCCCCACTGACTATAATGAGACTGACTTCTGAGTAGACAGGCATAGGATTGGGCTTGTAGACAGTTACTGTATATGACTTTTCCCCTAATTTGCACCATTTATATTCATTCTTATGATAAAACTCTTTAATTTACATGTTTTTTGAGATGCAAGCTGCTTTCCAAAAATGTAATCCCATGCAAAATGAAAGGTGCCTGTAATCTGATTTGGAAAAGCGGGGGGACAAATAGTTGTTGGTTTTTTACATCAGATTATATTCAAAAGCCATTTGGACAACAGCCCTGTAGTAAATATTTTGGAACAAACCCTCAAGCCTACACATCTGTATTCAATTAAAACAATTATTCCCAGTAAATGATCTAAAACAAAAAGCACAGTGTCTGTATAAAGCATCTTTCTTCAGTTTCACATTGCTTTCAGAAAGACACATTCATGCACATTCTTCTCTGCCCTCCAAAATTTCCTTGGCACTTTCAACCACTTAATCTCTTCCCCATTTCCTTCCCCAAAAATGCTGAGTCGTGTCACAGAATAAGATTGTTGACATATTATGCACAATTTCGTGGTGGGCGAGAACAGAGCTGCCCCCAGTCACTCATCATCAACAGAGAGGGTTTTGACAGTCAAATTCTAATGAGTCTTTTGTGGCCATAAAGGAGAAAAAAAATGCTGTGAAATTTATACCATAGTCTTTCTAGACTGAAGGTTGCCAACTGCATGATGAAGACCTCTTGAAGTTGAATAAATTTGGAAAGTGGATTTGAACTATGTCAGAATGGGCTATTTCAAAATGCCAGATGCAAGGGAGGGCACCAGGATGCAGGTCTCTTGTTATCTGTTGTGCTCCCTGGGGCATTTGGTGGGCCGCTGTGAGACACAGGAAGCTGGACTAGATGGGCCTGTGGCCTGATCCAGTGGGGCTGTTCCTATGTTCCTAAGAAGAGCCCTGCTGGATCAGGCCAAAGGTCCATCTAGTCCAGCTTCCTATATCTCACAGTGGCCCACCAAATGCCCCAGGGAGAACACAAGACAACAGACCACACAAGACAACAGACATAATCTGTGATATGAAACTGTGTGTGTAGGGAAAGGCTATCACTCCAAAGAAGCATTCACCCAGAAGTGATATTTGCACTTTTGTGAGTAGCTAGCTAGACTCATAAGAACATAAGAAGAGCCCAACTGGATCAGGCCACTGGATCAGGCCCATCTAGTCCAGCTTCCTGTATCTCACAGTGGCCCACCAAATGCCCCAGGGAGCACACAAGACACAAGAGACCTGCATCCTGGTGCCCTCCCAATTTGCAAGATTTTTTTTACCAGTGTTTTCGCAGTCTTGAAATGCGTTTTTAATAGAAAATGCTGTTGTACAGCTCTTGTACACAACTGTACATGCCGCCTTTCTTCTCCTTAACAGGCAAGCAATATGTAACCACTTATGTTACCTTGGCATTCTTTTCAAGCCAATGTACTTTCAAAAGCATGTGTGGTTTGTTAATCATTATGCCCGCCGTGAGCTTCAGAAATGCTTCTGGGCTTGGGGCTGGAGTTAATTTATTCCCAGTTCATGTGAACATTCCAGACTGAGACGTGGCATTCTCTCACACCTGTAAGTACATATTTTGGAATGCAGGTATTAAATAAATAACCTTTAAGGAATGATTTGCCTTCTACAAAAGAAGAGATCTTGTATGGGGGAAGAAACAGGACGTCTCTCCATTCACAAGCATCTCAGCAAGCAAAATGAACCTCCTACCTTGATTACTGTTTCCCTTTCCACTCTTTACAGGCCTTGATTCATGCAGACTCTAAGCATATTAAAAAGAAGAGAGTTGCAATCTCCTCTCCTCACCTATGTAGGTCATCAGCTGAGACTGCCATTGTGATAATCCACCCCCAGCACACCTATATACGTTAAGCATACACGACTAGGAGTGGACCTCAACAAGTGGGAAACCCTGGACTCTGAGCAGCCCACTTGGAGGCAGGCTGTGCAGCATGGCCTTTCCCAGTTTGAAGAGACACTTGGCCAACAGTCTGAGGCAAAGAAGGAAGGCCCATAGCCAGGGAGACAGACCAGGGGCAGACTGCACTTGCTCCCAGTGTGGAAGGGATTGTCACTCCCAAATTGGCCTTTTCAGCCACACTAGATGCTGTTCCAGAATCACCATTCAGAGAGTGATACCAGAGTCTTTCGAGACTGAAGGTTACCTACTAAACACGACTAAACAACTGTAAAGGGTCTTTCTCAACTCACTAGGAGGAATTTAAAGGGAATAATTAAATACGTGCAAAGCAGAGCCAGCTTTAAGTCAATTTGATCAATTGCCCCCAACTGGACCCCACACCTAAAGAATCAATTGCTTCCAATTGGACCCCACACCTAGATTAGTGCTCTAGGGTAATCTAGTCTTGTCAGATACACACAACAACACATTGCAGTTGACATTTTGGATTGCTTTCCAGTCTACCATAGAGATACAAGGTCTGCAATACATTTTATTTCTATCTCTGATTCTACAGACTTTGGCTGCAGACCTGGCACCCTGCAAAAAGTGTTTCCAATTGGCTCCTGTGGCCAGCTGGGGCGCCAAGAATTGTTAACCGTTTCATCTGAACAGATAATTAAAATCAAATTTAAATGTTTCAGCTTTTCTAGAAGAAAAAGCAAGCAAGGATTGTTGGGTAAAGATTAACCTAATCATCTTACTCATACTAGTAATCATAACTACTTTGGCTGGCTTACAGCCCAATCCTATGCCGGGGCTGTGCTGACAGGTGTTGCAAAACTGCCGTAAGGCACTTTGCTGCCGGCGGCGAGCACGTGGCACTGGTGGAGAGGCCAGTTGGTGCTGGGCCTCCACACCGGCAGGACCCAGATGATGGATGCCCAGTGTAAGTATCCCCTCCGAGTGGTGGGGAAGCTTTTTGGGGCAGAAGGAGGGCAAGGGGGAGGCAGGGAGGGGGCAGAACTGGGTGGAGTGAGGGCCAGCAGATGGATTGGCTCTGGGAAGGGGGTAGGGATGGTATCAGAAGCTCTTTAGGTGGCACAGAACCAAGGAGACCCATTGGGGCTACCAGGGCTCTACACGGGGTAAGGGAACCAATGTTCCCTTACCCTGGGGAGACCTCTGGTAGCTTCCCTGGTGCCACAGGTTACAGCAGTGGCCATTTCAGCACGGCTCTACCATATGACACCTCCAGTCCATTGGACTGGTTTCTTCATTATTCTATCCAAATAAACAAGTCTTGCAGCTTTATGTTAGAACAAGGTGTTATTCCAGTGCAGGGCCTAGGAGAGGGGAGTAAAGGGGGTAATTTGTACCCAGGTCCAGGATCAATAAGAGGGCCCAGGAGCCAAAAGGAGGGGGCCAGAAATTTCCTGGGATTTCCCTATCAATTCAGACTTGATGACCACATGGGATGATAAGACACTACCACGAGCATGTGGCTGTAGCTACTGGGAAGCCATATATGCTGGGTCGAGGAATGCATACATGACACTCCTTAACACAGTCTCAAATCTGGGAGGAAACTGACCTGCTACAGTAGCTTTTCGGCTTGTGGATCTGCTTACCATGAAGGTGTGTACAGGAGCTCAGGGACACAGCTGCAGGACTACAGCTGCTACAGAAGCAAGTTTTGATATGCACAGGACACTTTCCATTCTAGTGCGAGCCTAAATATGATGATGCTAATTTTCTGCATGATTTTCTATGTTTAGAGAGACTTAGGAGTGTGTTTGGTTTTCCATATTACTGTATCTTTTCCGATCATCTCCACCCTCCCCCCAACCTGTTTTGCCCCCCAACCCCATTCTGCTCGCCCATCACCACTCTCCCTAGCTCTGTTTCAACCCTCCCCCTTTGTAAAAGGGCCCAAAGAAACTTTGTACCCCCCTGATAAAATTCCTCTCAGAGGTCCTATTCCAAGGTAACATAATACTTCCATCTACAGTCATTTTTAGGGATTATTAAATATATATATATATATATATATATATTGTTAGAACAATAGAAAAATATTCTTTACAGGATCTGCCATTTTTACTGGAGACAAATAAAAAGATAAGCTTTGATAATTAATCTTATCATTTATCAATTAACTTTTTTAAACTCTGAAATACACGATGGCAAGTTCTAGATTTAAAAAGTTATCAGTGGGATTAGAAAAGTTAAATAAAAAGAGAGTTAATAAATTATCCCATTATTGATGAAACGTTTGCAAACTACATTTATCATCAAAACAGGAAACTACACACACTCTTCACAGTATTAAAAAAAAACAAAAAACACCACAATGTTCTGGAAAGAATGAGAGAAGTTCCTTCTGGATAAAAGAAAACATGCAGAAATATATAAACCTAACAGAAGAATATGCAGTAATCTTATTTTTCCTTCGTTGCTGGAGCATTATAATTTCCACCACCAAGTAGGTGTTACATTTGAACAGGACAACCACTAATAAAAGACCAACAATTCTGAACTCCAAATGCAGCCTTCGGTTTGCAGACACTGCCTTGAAAAATCTCCAGCCCATCAAGCAATCTTGAAAATCTCCAAAGACATTTGCATGGACTTAAAGGGGAGGGGGATCACTTTAAAAAGAATTACCTAACACTTCTACAAAGCTGCCACTCTTTTTTCTGATCCAAATTTGCCATCTTTTGTGATTTGACACCTCACCTCAAATATCTAAGGAAAGCGGAAAACCACGGCTTGAAATGTAATTTTTCCTTAATCTATTTCTCCCTATGGGGAGAAATAAACATTATATTAAAAGACATTTTCCCCACCAAATGTTCTGTAGGAAGTTTCTCCTTTTTCTAAAGGCCTGGTGCAAAATACTTGTTTATTGACTTATGTAAGTCCTTAGAAAGGTCTAGGACTAAACTAGCAATTTCGGAAGCAAGACTAAAATACCTTGCTTTATTTAGAGCGGTTCAGGCTACTGCATGTCACAGTTGGCAAGACAAAAGCTCTCATTCCAGCTAACTCCAGCTGTGCACAGAAAACTGAACCAAGCTGCAGCAATTCCATGGTGAACGGTGATGGGGTGTCCCTCCCGCTCATGGTGTCTCCACAGCTCAAATCTGATCTGCACTGGGCAGGAAAGGACACGTGCAAGTGCGCTGTTACCACCACTGGGGAAGGATGGCTCAAATCCAAAGGGCTGCATGAAAGAAAAGTGAAATATTAGATATATACACTGAATTATCTGTGTACTCTCTTTACATATGGCAGTGCTTCCCAATCTTCTGGGTCCCGCAACATCCTGGAGTACTGCAAGGGCCTTCTCAGTAGTGGCACCAACATTATGGAATTCCCCTCCCCTTGACTTGAAAATGGCTCCCTCTCTCGAGACTTTTCGGCGAGGCCTGAAGACCCTGCTGTTTAAACAAGCCTTCTGACTTCATGGCCTTTTTAACATCTTTTATACATCTTTTAGTGTTTTTTACAGGCCTGATTCCTCTATGAACTGCTGTTTTATGCTCTTTTTTATTCTGACTTTTATCTGACTACTGTTTTTATGGTTTCTGTTAATGTGTTTTTAATATGTTTTTATCTGTTTGTTAAATTATGTTTTAATCTGTTTTTAATATGTTGTAAGCCGCCCTGGGTCCCTTTAGGGAGAAGGGCGGGATAGAAATAAAGTTTATTATTATTATTATTATTATTATTATTATCAAATGCAGCATGCAGCTCCCGGAAATGACTGGAGATGACATCATTGCCAGTTACTTCTGAGTTCACAGACCATGCAGGGCTGCAAATGGAGGTAAGAGCAGTTGTGTCGCTACAGGGGTGCGGGCTGCACCGGGTGACACGCGTGGGGGGGGGGGTGACACCACTACTGGTCAAAACTTTTAAAATCTTGGTATTGTCCAATAATACCAACATGGTATATATCAATCAATGCGTAATTTCATGCAGAAGGCAGTGAAACAAACCACATTGAGGTATCTGTATTCTAGCAAAAGTTGTAGCTAAAATAAGCCAGCAGGGCGGGTGATGGTGAATCAGTATACCTGCTGCACAGGGCATTGCATGGGAGGAGGTCCAACATGGGGGTGGCACACTGGCCTCCTGGTGCAGGTGACACAAACCCTAGTGACGCCACTGGGTAAGAGGCTCAGGGTGGGTGGAAGGGCCTTTCTAGGGTGCAAAAATGGTGCACAGGCACTCGGCCTGCCCAGCTGAGCCTCCTACCACTGCTTGTAGAGTCCCACAGATGTCCGCAGCGCCCCAGGGCATCACAATGCACAGTTTGGAAACCCCTGATGTCTGGGAGGAACATCTGGCCCCAATTTATGTATCAAAAAATATATTACATGGGGTCCAGAGAATGACCCTGTTCTCCATATCTGACCGTTATTACCCATCTTTTGTCAACTGGATTTACATGCAACCAAAAAAGAATTTGCACAACAGAATTTCCATACAAAGTGAAAAATAAAACTTAATACATGTCTCTGTCTAGGCCAGCAAAAGTTCTGGAAGTCACTAACTTGGTGCAGGCAACACTAAACTATCGTTCGGAATGAAAAGCTTTAGATTTTTCCACGAAAGCTGAGTTAGGACAGACAGAAGAAACTATTTCTTTACCCAGCGTGTAATTAGTTTGTGGAACTCTTTGCCACAAGAAGTAGTGATGGCATCTTGCCTGGGTGCCTTTAAGAGGGGATTGGACAAATTTCTGGAGGAGTTCATTAGGGGTTACAAGTCATAGCGGGTCTGTGCAAGCTCTTGGTTTTAGAGGCAGGCTGCCTCTGATTGCCAGATGCAGGGCGGTGCACCAGGACACAGGTTGTGTCTGTTGTCTTGTGTGCTCCCTGGGGCATTTGGTGGGCCACTGTGAGATACAGGAAGCTGGACTAGATGGGCCTTTGGCCTGATCCAGCGGGGCTCTTCTCATGTTCTTAGGTTAGCGCAGTCCTGTCTTTCACGCGCTACAACCTCACTGCCTTCCTGGTTTGCTGCCATGGTTTGCTGTTGCAAGTGAACTGGTAAACCATAGCTTGCATTTGATGGCATGTTTGCAAATTGACAGAAGGTTGGAAGTTGACATGTATCCCTCGGCCCCCTTTCTCAGACATGCACCTTTCCCTTCCCTTTTCAGAATCAAAAGAATGAAAATTCAGAATTTTTTCACTGTACCATGGATGGAAGACAGGGACTCCTCAATTTCCATGGGTTCAGTTCCAAAAAAAATACCCCTCAGAAACAGAAATCTATGGAAGTGTGAATCCACAGGGGATCAAGGTATGGGGCCGGAATGACCTCCCTGAAATTTGCACCGGGCCCTCCATAGGCCTCCTGAGGCTCCTTCAGAAGGCTTCAGTGACACAACTGGAAGCAACTTCTGGTTCGTGTCCATGACTTCCAGTCGCATCTGGGAGATGTTCTGAGGTGTTGGGAGGCCAGAAGTCACAGACAGGAAGCCAACTGTGTCCAGGGGGCCCTGTGAGGCATGAGCTTAGCATCTGTGGTGACTCATATCCACAAATGCCAAGCCCATGCATAAGGTGGGCCCTCTGTATTAGGCTTGTAAGAACCATAACTTTCCTTTCATTCAGAAACAACTTTAGTTTGTGTGTATGTACAGATGTGCGCCGCTTAACAATGGACCGTATAACAACGAATCGTATATATGTTGACCAAAGCATAACAAACAGGTTCTTAATGAGGCAATCAAGTCTCCCATAACCTGCAGAAGAGTGTCTGTTTACACACCAAAGACACTAGATTGGGTGGAATGTTCACTTAACAACCTAATCGCATAACAATGGGGATAGGGATTATGACTTGCTGCTGCTCTATGCTCTTTTTACCTATTTTTTTTACTCTGACTGCTGTTTTTAGTATGTGTTAATATGTTTTTATTTGTTTTTTAAATTGTTTTTAATATGTTGTAAGCCGCCTTGAGTCCCTTCGGGGAGAAAGGCGGGGTAGAAATAAAGTTATTATTATTATTATTATTATTATTATTATTATTATTATTATTATGAGAACATATCCCCACAGGATGTGCCACAGGATGTGGTACTGGCGTCTAGCCTAGACGCCTTTAAAAGGGGATTGGACAAGTTTCTGGAGGAAAAATCCATTATGGGGTACAAGCCATGAAGTGCATGTACAACCTCCTGATTTTAGAAATGGGGTATGTCAGAATGCCAGATGCAAGGGAGGGCACCAGGATGAGGTCTCTTGTTATCTGGTGTGCTCCCTGGGGCATTTGGTGGGCCGCTGTGAGATACAGGAAGCTGGACTAGATGGGCCTATGGCCTGATCCAGTGGGGCTGTTCTTATGTTCTTATATCTCCGCCGTTAAATGGCGCACACCTGTATAGGATATATGCATTGTCTATTTGGAAATTAGAAAAACAAAAACAACTTCAAAGGAACTAATTGACTAAACAAACACCACCATTTATTTTAAAGTTTTCAAACGCATACTTTGAAATCTCTCTCTCTCTCTCTCTTTTTTTTTATTTGCACACAGTACACTAAAAGTCCAGTGGGTTTGTAATGTTTGCATCAAATTCAGTAAATATCATACATAAAACTGGAGGGGGTGTAACCCTGGATAATCATTAATCTGACTAAAGCAGTAATTCATTACTAATCTGTTAATCAGAATAATCCTCTTATTCAAAGACAGTATAAACAGGCATTTGGAGCACATGCAAGTCCCCCTCACCGGCACATGAATAAAGTTTCTATCAATTGTCTCTTTTTACTCAGTTTCTAAGGGGAAGAAAAATAAAACAGAATAAGAAAAAAATCCTATGCGTGTTTACCCAGAAGTTCAATGTTATTAAAGGGAGCTTACTGACAGGTAAGAGTGCACAGAACTGCACTGTAAATCACGGGATAATCAAATGCAAAGATTTATTAAGCAAGTCATTCTTTTTCTCAACAGATCCAATTAATCAACATTTTAAGGTGCCATGAGGATCTTGTCTGTTGGAGCAAAAGCAACAAATACAGTGGCCCCTCAGTATCCACGAGGATCCGTTCCAGGTATCCTTGATACCAAATTCCGCAGATAGTGAAATCCAGGGCAGTGGCATAGCTAGCGGGGATAGAAAGCACTATGTTTTGCAGGGAGTCTCACTGCATTGTGCAAGCGGCCCTTCCCCCTTGGTGTCAAGCATATGCCTCCGTTTTGCTCCCACCCCACCCCCCCGGGCTGCAAAGGGGAGGGAAAGGGGCCACTCGCATGGTGCGATGAGGCTCTCTGCAAAACCCAGTGCTTTGCATCCCCTCTAGCTATGCCACTGTCCCAGGGACTTCTGAAAAGCACTTCCAGTTCTTGGGAAATGACTCATTTCCCCTGCTCGGGAAGTAAGAAAAACCAAGTTGGCATGGGCTAGAGATTCAGGAAAAGACAGAAAGAGGATTTGATCAGGGAGAAACAGCGATGGAAGCCAAGAAGAGCGGACAGCCAGCAGCTGCAGACGTACTTAAGAGTATATGTGATGAATGTCCTGTTTCTCCCTATTTTTCCCTTTCCCCCCCCCCCCGACACTTCTAAGCTTCCAGAAGCTTCTGTGCAGGTTCAGTAGCTTAAATGCCGCTGGGATCTCCTCCTCCTGAAGCCATCTCTGCCATTTGTCTAGCAAGCGGGGAGTGGTAAATTTACTCTCACCCCTTCATAAGATAATGCTAACAGCCTACCTACCAAATGGTTTGATACACTCTCTAGTATGCTGCCCACTGGCATTCATTTTTGGAGAGACCTGAAAGTGAGGCAAGAGGACCATCCTTAAAATGATTCACACCTTGCACCCCTGCCCCACTCCAGCACGGTTTCTCCTGAGTAGGACTTCTCCCTAGTAAGCTTCAGTTTAGGTAAGAGAATAAGAAAGGATTAGCCAAGATACAGAATATGGTGGTTGGCAACTTTCAGTCTCGAAAGACTATGGTATAAGCCTACAGCACCCGGTATTCCCAAGCGGTCTCCCATCCAAGTACTAACCAGGCCTGACTCTGCTTAGCTTCCGAGATCATGGTATAAGCCTACAGCACCCGGTATTCCCAGGCGGTCTCCCATCCAAGTACTAACCAGGTCTGACCCTGCTTAGCTTCCAAGATCAGATGAGATCAGGCATGTGCAGGGTAACAGTTGCTGCAGGATTATTGCAAGAAACAAGAAACCCTCTAGAGCAGTGGTTCTCACACTTTTAGCACTGGGACCCACTTTTTAGAATGTGAATCTGTCAGGACCCACCAGAAGTGATGTCATGACCGGAAGTGACATCATCAAGCAGGAAAACTGTTAACAATCCTAGGCTGTAATCCTACCAACGCTTACCCAGGAGTAAGCTCCATTCACTATCATTGTTAAAAGCATATCTGAGTGCCTGTTACAAGTACAGTTCTGTGACATTTCCCCAAATGCAGTCACAGGCAATGGTAGCATCAAGTATAACATTAAAAATAAAATATTGAAATGAATGGGGATTTACCTGAAATTGGCCGGCGACCCACCTAATGAGTCCCGACCCACAGTTTGAGAAACTCTGCTCTAGTTCTCAAACTGCGGTCGTGACCAAAAGTTTGGTGGTTTGCGGGGGCCAGTGCGACCCAGAATGTCTTACGACTTCCAGGAAGCGCTGGCATGTGACCTACTTGGTCGACCATGTTCCCCCCAAAATGCCTCGTGGCACCGCATTCTGGGGCACAATCCAAAACCGCAAGGCATTCTGGGGTGCATCGCAGCCGCCAGGGTGGGTTGTGGTGGTAAAAAGTTTGAGAACTGCTGCTCTAGAGTGTGATCCTGCCCTCTCCCTTGTCTCTTTCTCAGCCTTTGCTGGGCAGACATGCCAAAGGTGTGCTTTACCTTCTTTCTACCATATCTCAAGCTTACAATAGGTTTCTTCCTCCCATGCTGGGAGAACCAAGGGGCTCTAAGAGTAAGGAAGCAGGGTTTCCCTGGTTGCTTGTCACTGCTACCCCTGTTCTATCCCTGGCGGAAAGCTCCTTCCTACCTCCAGATCAGTTTTACTCTTCAAATAGGTTTTAAACAACTAATCTCAGAGGTGTCTGAATACTGCAGCATGATACTCTAACTCAGTGATTTTCAACCTTTTCCGTCTCACGGCACACTGACAAGGTACTAAAATTGTCAAGGCTCACCATCAGTTTTTGACAATTGACAAGGCACACCGGGCTGTTGACTGAGAGCTCACATCCCCATTGGCCGTATTAACAAATGACCCTCCCCCAAATGGCACACCTGCAGACTACTCGTGGCACACCAGTGTGCCATGGCACAGTGGTTGAAAATGGCTGCTCTAACTAGACGTAGAACCATGTTTCCCATCCGTTTTGATGGTATCAAGCCAGCATGTTCTTTGCCTGCCCTTTCTTCTTGTCCCACTGGCAAGTTATTTCAAGATACGAGAGAGCCCAATTATCACGGGGACAGCCCTTTCAAGCAGTGACACCTCACCACAGCTCAGCACCTGAGAGCAGCTGAAGGTGGTGCTGGGAGACCCCAAGGGCCGAATAAAGAGCTTCCGAGGGGGGTACATCCAGCCTGTAGCACGCACATTTGTCACCCCTACTCTAAACCTACTCTAAACCCCTACTCTAAACCTCTAAACTCCTCGGCATCACCTGGCAGGACAAAGTTCCAAACAACACAGTCCTGGAACGAGCTGGAATCCCTAGCATGCATGCACTGCTGAAACAGAGACGCCTGCGTTGGCTCGGTCATGTCCTGAGAATGGATGATGGCCGGATCCCAAAGGATCTCCTCTATGGAGAACTCGTGCAAGGAAAGCGCCCTACAGGTAGACCACAGCTGCGATACAAGGACATCTGCAAGAGGGATCTGAAGGCCTCAACAAGGGATGGACCTCAACAAGTGGGAAACCCTGGCCTCTGAGCGGCCCGCTTGGAGGCAGGCTGTGCAGCATGGCCTCTCCCAGTTTGAAGAGACACTTGGCCAACAGTCTGAGGCAAAGAGGCAAAGAAGGAAGGCCCATAGCCAGGGAGACAGACCAGGGACAGACTGCACTTGCTCCCGGTGTGGAAGGGATTGTCACTCCCGAATCGGCCTTTTCAGCCACACTAGACACTGTTCCAGAACCACCTTTCAGAGCGCGATACCAGAGTCTTCCGAGACTGAAGGTTGCCAACACCACTCTAAACCACTGAAACTTTAGTTGCTGCAAACTTCCTGGAGTTTTTTTGTTGTTTTTTTAGAACATGAACTTGGAAAGGTGACTGGAATTTTGCAATAAATAAACTTAACAGAGATCCAGTACTCAGCAGAGAAAAATTAGGTCCCAGAACAGCATGTGTAGTATTGGCATATAATTTTGATCAAATGCTCATTATTTGCCTTAAAACAATTCAGTACCTTTTAATTAAAAACAAAATATGAAACATTCATTTGAACAATTATGTCACAACAGAATGACAATTACAGCCCTTAGGGAGAGGTAGCAATCGCTGAAGATGATTTGATTCGAAACCAGGAGCCTTCCAAGAAACTAAATTTCCCTCTTTTGTTTTTTTTACTGATTTGATCTGAAATGGTTTGCCATGTGATTTCCAAAGTCCTTTCCCTGCTGCTACAAATTCCAAAGCTTCCAGATAAAAGCTGCAGATGAAACAAAATACTACACTATAATAATGGATATTAATCTCCAAGAGATCAGGCTAATATACTCTCCAGCTAACAGGTGCACCAATGCAACTGTCAATGGCCAGCATCCAAGGAACAGCGAAACTAGTTCCATAAACCAGGGAGGACTTTTGCCTTTTCATCAACACCACAGCCAAAACTACATAGCAACTTGCTTTGGAAACCAGTGGATTTCTAAGTCCTGTGGCAATATGGTGGGGGAGTCAGTAGCTCCAAGGAAAAAAATCCACATCTCTGCAGGGATAGCACAACTGCTCTCATGGACCTATGTACGGTGGACCTGCGTTAGCTGTGGGTCTGACATCCACAGATTTCACTATCCACAGATGTGGGGGTCCTCTTTTAAAAATGCTTTACAAAGTAAAAATCAGTAGCCTTCCCTACCTTTGCATCATAAAAAATCAAGCTGTTTTTGGAGGGCAGTTTTTGGAGCTCCTGTAAGCTCAGGAGCTCAACACTTCTGGGTTGCATTTTAGGGCAAGCAAGAGACAAGGGACATGGGAGAGGTGGCATGACCCAGAAGCAGCTTACAGGAGTGCAGAGGACTGCCCTGTAAACCGCACAATTTTACGGCACAAAGGCAAGGAAGGCTACTTCCTTACTGATTTTTACTGTTTAAACATTTATAAAAGTGGATTCCAGTATCTGCAGATATTGGTATCTGCGGGGACCGAACCCCCACAGATGCTGAAGGACTACTATAGTTTTGGGGGCTCTGGCCGTTCTCATGTCAAATTACCCCTTTCGTGTGACAAGGCAGAAATTCTTAACATCTTAACACTGCAGAATTTACCTTAAGAAGAGGTAAGATCACCCAAACAGATCTTTTCCAGGGAAGTGGGAAAGCTGAGTTAGTGGTACTGATGCCAGCTTGCAGGGAGCCATGGGGCAAATCTCCTTGGGGCACCCCTCCCCACATGGTACACTGGGCACTGCCATCAATACTGAGGACCCTGGGTTTGAACCAATCAGGTGGATCCTTGGTCAGGACCCAACCTTGGACCCCACTCCAGCAGACAAGAGATTATGCAAGATGAACCTTTCATCTTCACTAGTCAAGTGTCTCAATCAGGGGTGAGATCTCTGGCTCCCGAGTCACACGTTATAGCAAAGCAGAGAAACAAGGCGTAAGCAAGACTTTGTGCTTTGACTTTCTATATTTCAGTGGAAAAGCAGCTTCACAGTTTACTCACCAATGTGGCTTTCTGTGAATACAGTGATTTCCCACTGCCACCCCTGCTTGGGAAAGACAAACAGCCTTATTTATTTAATATTTCTATCCCTTTTTTTTCCCCTTAACACACAGAGCAATTACAACTGCATTTTAAAAATTACAAGAACTTAAAAAAAGCAAACAGCAGCATTAAAACTGCAATTCTTATTAGGCTCTAGGTACATATCTTTTGACCAAGGTTAACAAACATCAAGAGAGCACAAGTCTACACATGGTTAAAAAAAACACTATTCCTTATTTTCTTTTTCTCTCCTGTGCTCCTCCCTTTGAAAAACCACAGGAAGGGTGGAATTTTCCAAAGGTGACCGCAGCTTTTACCAAAGCTCTATCTGGACCCAAAACATATAGTACAAACATCGTGACCCCCTGCCATCAAAGTTAAGTCTGTTTGAACAAACAAAAGAACAAAGAATGCTGGCCCCAGGGTGTCCTCACCAACAGGGGATGCAGTTTTGCCCCCTCCTCAGTTCAGAAAGATGTAGCAACAAAACCTCTTGACAGGCTCTAGACATCCGCCATCTCCCTTAGTTAAATCCTACTGCCTCCCATCTTGCCCAAGAAGACGGTCAACTGGAAAAACCAATCAGGAGCTTGGGAGATGGGAAGGTTACCAGAAAGGATCTATACAGTGGTTCAGGAGTCACCCACTTCTCAAATGTATTACAGTATATAGTAGCAACCAAAGGATGCAACCTTACTTGCGCTTATTTGAGGGTACAGGGGGCCCCCATAATCGTGGATCCCCTATCCGTGGTTTCACTTAACATAAGAACATAAGAACAGCCCCACTGGATCAGGCCATAGGCCCATCTAGTCCAGCTTCCTGTATCTCACAGCGGCCCACCAAATGCCCCAGGGAGCACACCAGATAACAAGAGACCTCATCCTGGTGCTCTCCCCTACATCTGGCATTCTGACTTAACCCATTCCTAACCACAGATGCAGAGGGTTCCCCAGTCCTCATAATGCCTTTTAAAGGCATAAAAACATTTCCAGTTTTATGGGGGGGGGGGGAGAAACAGAAGTGATGTTTTTGCCCTAAATGGCCATTCTGAGCCCTAAGGGGTCGGTGGGCAGGTGCGCATGGCCTCTGCAGGGCTCAGAAGAGCCTCTGGAGGTGAGGGGAGCACAGTTCCCCTTGATTCTGGAGGGTAGGGGTGTCCTTGGTATCTGCGGATTCAGATATCTGTGGTGGGTTCCAGAACAGAACCCCAACAGATACCAGGGCATGCCTGTATGTCTAATTGAATGTAGAAGAACTCACCATCTCAGCAAGCAGGTTGCAAACCTGCATAGGATTAAGCCGTTTAGCCTGTAAGACCTCAGAGGAAATATTCTACCATGTCTGTATTTGTTCTTGTTTGTTATCTGCACAGCATTCAACATATCTTATTCTATATGTTGTTTTATACAAATAAAATGAGTTCTGTACACTGTTCTGTCCGGTATCTAGTCCACTGAAACACATCTGAAACAGGAGAAACAGAAGCAGCAACTGTGCATTGGGATAAGAGGATTTCACTGCCATCATTAAGACTGCAATTCAACATTTATATTACAATAAATTGATTTATAAAATCCAGACTGCAATCCAGCGCGTAATTAAGTTTAACCTGCTCAAGTACCAAGAATTTGAACATGCTTAATTGTGTGGATGGATTTGTCCTCAATATGTTTAACACTGTTTATTTATGAAAGTTTGGTGTTTTCCCTGTATGCATTGTAGAGGTACTTAAATTACAAGTCACAGGATGAGATTAGCAATATATGAAGGTCCTGAGACTGTTAGGCACTTCAGCTGAAGGCAGAGGGTAATTGATGGATCTCTCTCTACTCACTCCAACCTTTCTGTAAGCTGAAATATAGAAAGCTCTGAATGGAAGCAGAAAACTGTAATTTCTGATCAGTGTTTACAATTTAGTGTTTCAAAACCTTGTCCTGCTTTCCTTTCTTTTCATTCTAGCACTTCGTTACAAAAACATCTCCAACATGAAGCTCCACCAGTCAACACGGAGCTCTGAAAAGGAAGCATTCCTTTTGAAGGTTGGCATATAATTTTGCAGCAGGTTCCACCTCTACTAATAGAAATCATTGTTCCTAATGAAAGCTGAGAGCAAATTCTCCACATCCTTAATGAACCTATAACGTAAGGGTACCTCATACCTATGTTCAGTGACATAGCTAGAGCGGGTAAAAAAAGCACTAAGTTTTGCAGGGACCTTCACCATGGCATGCAAGCATAAGAACATAAGAACAGCCCCACTGGATCAGGCCATAGGCCCATCTAGTCCAGCTTCCTGTATCTCACAGCAGCCCCACCAAATGCTCCAGGGAGCACACAAGATAACAAGAGACCTCATCCTGGTGCCCTCCCTTGCATCTGGCATTCTGACATAGCCCATTTCTAAAATCAGGAGGTTGCACATACACATCATGGCTTGTACCCCATAATGGATTTTTCCTCCAGAAACTTGTCCAATCCCCTTTTAAAGGTGTCCAGGCCAGACGCCATCACCACATCCTGTGGCAAGGAGTTCCACAGACCAACCACACACTGGGTAAAGAAATATTTTCTTTTGTCTGTCCTAACCCTCCCAACACTCAATTTGAGTGGATGTCCCCTGGTTCTGGTGTTATGTGAGAGTGTAAAGAGCATCTCTCTATTCACTCTATCCTTCCCGTGCATAATTTTGTATGTCTCAATCATGTCCCCCCTCAGGCGCCTCTTTTCTAGGCTGAAGAGGCCCAAACGCCGAAGCCTTTCCTCATAGGGAAGGTGCCCCAGCCCAGCAATCATCTTAGTCGCTCTCTTTTGCACCTTTTCCATTTCCACTATATCCTTTTTGAGATGTGGTGACCAGAACTGGACACAATACTCCAGGTGTGGCCTTACCATCAATTTGTACAACGGCATTACAATATTACCCGTTTTGTTCTCAATACCTTTTCTAATGATCCCAAGCATAGAATTGGCCTTCTTCACTGCCGCCGCACATTGGGTCGACACTTTCATCGACCTGTCCACCACCACCCCAAGATCTCTCTCCTGATGTCACAGACAGCTCATAACCCATCAGCCTATATGTGAAGCTTTGATTTTTTGCCCCAATGTGCATGACTTTACACTTACATTGAAACGCATCTGCTATTTTGCTGCCCGTTCTGCCAGTTTGGAGCCCCTCCCCCCTCCTTCGGTGTCATTCCGGGCAGTGGGAGAAAAAAGAAGGCGCTATTCCTGGCTCCAGCGCCAGGATGCAGGTCTCTTGTTATCTGGTGTGCTCCCTGGGGCATTTGGTGGGCCGCTGTGAGATACAGGAAGCTGGACTAGATGGGCCTATGGCCTGATCCAGTGGGGCTGTTCTTATGTTCTTAACTACAATTCCCAGGAAGCCTTGCAGGTCTCTTGTTATCTGGTGTGCTCCTTGGGGCATTTGGTGGGCCGCTGTGAGATACAGGAAGCTGGACTAGATGGGCCTATGGCCTGATCCAGTGGGGCTGTTCTTATGTTCTTAACTACAATTCCCAGGAAGCCTTGCAGGTCTCTTGTTATCTGGTGTGCTCCCTGGGGCATTTGGTGGGCCGCTGTGAGATACAGGAAGCTGGAATAGATGGGCCTATGGCCTGAGCCAGTGGGGCTGTTCTTATGTTCTTAACTACAATTCCCAGGAAGCCTTGCAGGTCTCTTGTTATCTGGTGTGCTCCCTGGGGCATTTGGTGGGCCGCTGTGAGATACAGGAAGCTGGACTAGATGGGCCTATGGCCTGATCCAGTGGGGCTGTTCTTATGTTCTTAACTACAATTCCCAGGAAGCCTTGCAGGTCTCTTGTTATCTGGTGTGCTCCCTGGGGCATTTGGTGGGCCGCTGTGAGATACAGGAAGCTGGAATAGATGGGCCTATGGCCTGAGCCAGTGGGGCTGTTCTTATGTTCTTAACTACAATTCCCAGGAAGCCTTGCAGGTCTCTTGTTATCTGGTGTGCTCCCTGGGGCATTTGGTGGGCCGCTGTGAGATACAGGAAGCTGGACTAGATGGGCCTATGGCCTGATCCAGTGGGGCTGTTCTTATGTTCTTAACTACAATTCCCAGGAAGCCTTGCAGGTCTCTTGTTAAGTGGTGTGCTCCTTGGGGCATTTGGTGGGCCGCTGTGAGATACAGGAAGCTGGACTAGATGGGCCTATGGCCTGAGCCAGTGGGGCTGTTCTTATGTTCTTAACTACAATTCCCAGGAGGCCTTGCAGGTCTCTTGTTATCTGGTGTGCTCCCTGGGGCATTTGGTGGGCCGCTGTGAGATACAGGAAGCTGGACTAGATGGGCCTATGGCCTGATCCAGCGGGGCTGTTCTTATGTTTTCCTAAGGGAAGAGGGAAGGGCCACATGCACACCACATGGAGGCTCCCTGCAAAACTTAGTGCTTTGCACCCCCTCCAGCTTCAACACTGCATGTCTTATTAGACTATATATGATTTCACTAAAAAAGTGACACTGAGCTTCAACTCTCTAGTCTTAATTGGAATCGAAGAGCTGGAAAATACGTACTTTGCATATGATGTAAGGAGAATTATAATCACATGAGAGCAAATAAAGGATGATGATTTCTCGTAACAGAAGCATGTAATGGAATACCTTAATAGTGAATACTCCAAATAATGATGTACGTCTGTTAAAAAGCAATTACAACATCCCCTAGGAATGTGTTACATATTCATTATATGCAATTATCCAGTGTAAATATGTATTGTATTGACAGAGTGCAATGAACTCCTGGCCTAGCCTTGTAATTGCATACCAAAAACATAAAATCCTTTCCTTAAAAAAAAAATGGTCCTCTAAACAAAACAGCAACACTTAGCAGGCAGTTTTGCAATTTCGCTTTGAAGATAACAAAGAGAACTTGGTTATTGCTGAATCTCACACCTTCCCCTTAATTAAAAATATCACCCCCTCCTCCTGAACTGTCATTCCTACTAGCCCAAAAATTCCAGTGGCCATCTTGAATAGTCAGTCAGTCCTTCAGGTTAAAACCTCCCAGGGCTGAATACAAAATTAACTACGACTTCCACATTTGAAATGTCTCAAGAAGGAGACATTCTGGGCTGGTTCAGACATAACAGAAAATCAGTGTTTCCCACAATGTGAACATGGCATCACCCCCAGGGCCACATGCCTGCCCCTCCTTGTACTTTCTTGACTCTTGACATCATCTTGGTTTCTTTCATTCATGCCTCTGAAGCTTGCGCAAAGCCCCAAACTGTGGTTTAACTTTGGCTTCCAAACTGGGATGTGAAGTCAAATTCAAACCTGCTTCATATCCTGTGTTTGGAAGCCAGGCACTGGGGTTTCACGGCAGCCAGAAGGAGGGGAATGTCAACCAGGAAACCAGCGCCGATGAGTGCTGGGCTTCTGTGCCAGTCGGTAGAGACCCAGGGGCGTAAGCTTAGAGGGGGTGCAAAGCACTAAGTTTTGCAGGGAGCCTCCCTGCAGCATGAAAACCATTCTGGGTGGTGGGGGCAAAACAGAGGCTTACAACTGGTTCCGAGGGGGAGGGGTTGCTTGCATACTGCATTGAGGCTTCTTGCAAAACTTAGTGCTTTGCACCCTCTCTATCTATGCCACTGCCAAGGAACCAAGTGTCACCAAGCGGCATGGGGGCATTCCAGGGTGAGGGAAGGGCAGGGAGGAGGGTTGTTCAGCAGAGGCTTCCAATGGATCCTATCCCCCTGTCCTGGGCCTGAAAGCCCTATGCAGGGCCACTCAGTTCTGTGCCAGCAACTGCGCCGCACTGCTCAGGGGGCTGCAGGGAGTCTCCTGCAGACTCCTGGGGGTGCGGGGAGCCCTGCATGACCCTCTGCAGGACTCCCCAAGGCTTCCAAAGTGAAAGTGGGGCAATCGCGCCCTGCCTCCGCTAGGCTGGAGGTGGAGCGCGATCCGCTCCACTTTCACTACTGACAGGGCTGCAGGGACTGGGGTGCACTCACCAGTCCCTGAAGCAGCCGTCCCTGGGTGCGCAGGCCTCTGCAGGGCTCCCCAGGTCAGCAGTAGTGAAAGTGGAGCAATCGCGCTCCACTTCCGTTTTGCCGACGCAGACTTTCGCTGCCGTTGACTTGGGAAGCCCTGCAGAGGCTCGCGCAAGGCTCCCCGCACCCAGGGACGGCTGCTGCAGGGACTGGTGAGTGCATCCCAGTCCCTGCAGCCCCCCTGAGCGGCGCAATCCTGGGGATTGCATCACTGCCTTCCCCCCACCATCGCTGCCTCCCCCCCACTCCCCCACAAGGACTTACTGCAAGTTTCAAACTCCGGGAGAGTTTGAAAACCGCAGCCTCACCTCAAGGAAACTTCTGGCTGCTTCCGTTTGGGCACCCATTTACAAAAACGTAAATACACATGGGATAAGTATTGGATCTAGTATGATAATGCAAGAAGTGACTGTCAGTTGTCATTTGCTAGAACGGAAGGTTAATGCTTTTGAAAAATACAGGGGAAGTTTCAGCAAAGGGCTTTCATATGACCTTTTTGTATGACATGTGTACTGTACACATGAGCTACTACCAACTGGTACAGTGATGTACACTATGCTGAGCTTAAGATATTGGTCCCATAAACTCCCAACCTTGCCACTCGGAAGCAGAAGCCTGCCTGCATCACAGCGACATTTTTAGTCAACCAAAATAGTTCTTTAAAATCTCAATATATAATTACCTTCCTTTTGCAGGGAAGTGGTTAAGTTCGGCTTGACCTTGTGTTCAACCCATCTCCCCCATCCATACATTCTCCCCCACTGTCACAGAGAGTAAATAAACCCAATGAACTACTAAAACAAATGGTGTGGTATGCCCATAAGGAAATCTTTGGGGCTACTCAGGATTCATCATGGAGATGCAGCAATTCCTGCTAACGTCCTCGAACCAGAGAGGTTATACCACCAACATACTTGCGCACAAATATGTAAACGCAAAGGCGACATTAAAGAAACAAATGCCAGGAAAGAAAGTGTTATGTTTGTCTAAATGGTCCAATTTACAAAGGGAGGAAGTCAAAGGAAAGTGTAAACTCTTCCCACCTCTAAAACTGGTTCACATTCTTGGCAAAAAAAAAGCCACATACCTCCGAGAGAGAAAGAATTTTGCAAGAAGGATTTGCTAGTCCTTGAATTTCAATCTTAGCCATCAGACCCTGAAACCTTCTGCAAGTAAAGCATGTGATCTGGCACAATGCCATCCTTCCTAAACATACATCCATGGAAGTTAGGAAGAGGAAAATTTCATTTCTGGAAAGAAAATCTTGTTTCACTTTAAAATTAATTTAAACTCCGAAGCAAATAATAAATGGAACTGAGTGTACAAAAGATTTTCATCTTCAACCAGTAATTATGTTAATAATAATTTAAATAAGGAGCACATTGATGGTGCTGTCACACTTCTAAAATAGCTACATTTTTTAGAATCGGGAAATAAGCCAATAAGCAGATTTTAAACTTTAAAAAGATGACAACTCAACAAGCCAAGAATTTTATTTTAAATTTGCATAATATTAAGCTATACTTACAATTGTGAAAATTTCAAATTAAGAAAATTAGACTTCTCTACAAATACAAGAAAGAGGCACCATGTATGCAAGGAAAATGATAACAAAGACAACCCCTCCCCCCCCACACACACCATTTTGTAGTTGCCAAGGACGTTTGAATGAATTTAGGATATTTTTGGGGTGCTAAATCCAAGAATGGAATCTGTTTTGCCTGATTGGCTCTAGATTAGAGCTTATGGCATAGCCACCTTATATGCTGATTCAAGCAACAACCCAAGTATACCCAGAAATATGTCTAACTTTTAAGACCGCAAAATGCATGTAGGCCTATGTAAACAAAATGGTGTATAGAAAGCACCCTGTTAAGGGTTTACCGAATTTGTGAATGGTGTGTAAGAGGAACTAGGGGCAACAAATTTCACAGGACTGAAAAAACGTAGGGATGCACAGATCCTGCTAGCATGCAGCAACACATGGTTAGATCACTGGGAACCTATAGGAAAGACAACAGCAACTTATAGGAAGAAGAGACTGGATGGGAACGGAGAAAGAACAGCAAGGGCTGCAATCCTCTCAGTGTTGTACTGAAGCCTGAATTGAATGTTTAATCTCAGATTATTACGATGGTTAAACAGGTTTGTTAATGAATTGTACAAGATCATGTTTCACTGAAACTACACTATGGACATAGGTTTGGTTAGGTTTGGTTAGGTTCCACAGATCGGTACATAAAGTTGACACATGTGCAGGTTGAAACAGCCATTTTTTCCCACCCAGCACTGGTTATGGTTGGCAACCTTCAGTCTCGAAAGACTATGGTAGAAGCCTACAGCACCCGGTATTCCCAGGCGGTCTCCCATCCAAGTACTAACCAGGCCTGACCCTGCTTAGCTTCCGAGATCAGACGAGATCGGGAGATAGTGTTCAGTATAGGGAGATGGTTGGCAACCTTCAGTCTCGAAAGACTATGGTATAAGCTACAGCACCTGGTATTCCCAAGCGGTCTCCCATCCAAGTACTAACCAGGCCTGACCCTGCTTAGCTTCTGAGATCAGACGAGATCAGGCATGTGCAGGGTAACAGTTGCCTGTAGGAACACATCACCACAGGATGTGACGCACCGGCGCAAAAGCACCGACACAGCCATCTGTAACTATCACACCTGTACTTTGGGGAGCCACTGTACTGAAGCTCCAAATGAAAGAGGAATTATGTAGGATTCGTGCCAACATTCATGTGAGTGCCCTGCAACAGAAAAGTTACATACATCAACCCCGTGTAAATTTCAATCCTGAAATCATCCCGGAAATCAGCACCAGAAGAACATTATCTCCAGGAAAAACCAGGGTGCCACCAAAACAGGCTTACAAACTCATGTGTGTAACTCATCAGTACTAAGCTATGCTCTTAGCAAGTGTTAAATAAAAACAAACACCGAAGGAAAGTCATCAACACTGACGATGAACCTACAGCAGTGTTTCCTGAACTGTGGGTTACAGCTCACTCCCGGGTCATAACCCTATGCTCCCTGCGGCACCGCAAAACCTTACCTGCAGTCTCCAGAGGCCACTTCCAGGTCTTGCTGGGTCTCCATGGGTCATGTCATTGGCCTCCATGGGTCTCAGAATGCCTTAAGGAAGGGGCCAGAAACAATTTCCTGTTTGTGTCAGCAACTTTTGGTTTATTTCCAAGTTGCTTTTGCAGGCATTCTGGGGCGCACGGAGGCCAATAGAGTGGATCATGGACCCGGCATAAGAACATAAGAAGAGCCCCACTGGATTAGGCCAAAGGCCCATCTAGTCTCACAGTGGCCCACCAAATGCCCCAGGGAACACAGAAGATGACACAACCTGCCCTCCCCTGCATCTGGCATCCAGAGGCAGCCTACCTCTAAAATCAAGAGCTTGCACATACCTACCATGACTTGTATCCCGTGATGAACTTTTAAGAACATAAGAACATAAGAACAGCCCCACTGGATCAGGCTATAGGCCCATCTAGTCCAGCTTCCTGTATCTCACAGCGGCCCACCAAATGCCCCAGGGGGCACACCAGATAACAAGAGACCTCATCCTGGTGCACTCCCTTGCATCTGGCATTCTGACATAACCCATTTCTAAAATCAGGAGGTTGCACATGCACATCATGGCTTATAACCCATGATGGATTTTTCCTCCAGAAACTTGTCCAATCCCCTTTTAAAGGCGTATAGGCTAGACGCCATCACCACATCCTGTGGCAAGGAGTTCCACAGACTGACCACACGCTGAGTAAAGAAATATTTTCTTTTGTCTGTCCTAACCCGCCCAACACTCAATTTTAGTGGATGTCGCCTGGTTCTGGTATTATGTGACAGTGTAAAGAGCATCTCCCTATCCATTCTGTCCATCCCCTGCATAATTTTGTATGTCTCAATCATGTCCCCCCTCAGGCGTCTCTTTTCTAGGCTGAAGAGTCCCAAACGCCATAGCCTTTCCTCATAAGGAATGTGCCCCAGCCCCGTAATCATCTTAGTCACTCCCTTTTGCACCTTTTCCATTTCCACTATGTCTTTTTTGAGATGCGGCGACCAGAACTGGACACAATACTCCAGGTGTGGCCTTACCATCGATTTGTACAACGGCATTATAATATTAGCCGTTTTGTTCTCAATACCCTTCCTAATGATCCCAAGCATAGAATTGGCCTTCTTCACTGCCGCTGCACATTGGGTCGACACTTTCATCAACCTGTCCACCACCACCCCAAGATCTCTCTCCTGATCTGTCACAGACAGCTCAGAACCCATCAACCTATATCTAAAGTTTTGATTTTTTGCCCCAATGTGCATGACTTTACACTTACTGACATTGAAGCGCATCTGCCATTTTGCTGCCCATTCTGCCAGTCTGGAGAGATATTTCTGGAGCTCCTCACAATCACTTCTGGTCTTCACCACTCGGAAAAGTTTGGTGTCGTCTGCAAACTTAGCCACCTCACTGCTCAACCCTGTCTCCAGATCATTTATGAAGAGGTTGAAAAGCACCAGTCCCAGGACAGATCCTTGGGGCACACTGCTTTTCACCTCTCTCCATTGTGAAAATTGCCCATTGACACCCACTCTCTGCTTCCTGGCCTCCAACCAGTTCTCAATCCATGAGAGGACCTGTCCTCTAATTCCCTGACTGTGGAGTTTTTTCAGTAGCCTTTGGTGAGGGACCGTGTCAAACGCCTTCTGAAAGTCCAGATAGATAATGTTCACGGGTTCTCCCACATCCACATGCCTGTTGACCTTTTCAAAGAATTCTATAAGGTTCGTGAGGCAAGACTTACCCTTGCAGAAGCCATGCTGACTCTCCCTCAGCAAGGCCTGTTTGTCTATGTGTTTTGAGATCCTATCTTTGATGAGGCATTCCACCATCTTACCCGGTATGGATGTTAGGCTGATCCGCCTATAGTTTCCCGGGTCCCCCCTCTTTCCCTTTTTAAAGATAGGCGTGACATTTGCTAACCTCCAATCTTCTGGCGCCGTGGCCGTTTTGAGGGACAAGTTGCATACCTTAGTCAAGAGATCTGCAACTTCATTCTTCAATTCCTTAATAACTCTTGGGTGGATGCCATCAGGGCCCGGTGACTTATTGATCTTTAATTTATCA
Source organism: Tiliqua scincoides (assembly GCF_035046505.1). Lineage (NCBI taxonomy): Eukaryota > Metazoa > Chordata > Lepidosauria > Squamata > Scincidae > Tiliqua > Tiliqua scincoides. The sequence goes on along the minus strand of NC_089821.1, from coordinate 5,468,375 downwards.
ATGAGGTCTGAAACATCTTCTCTTTTAACCTCTATCTGACATAACTCCTCGGTTAGGAGGGGCTGTTCGGGCAGCGGTATCTGCCCGAGGTCCTCTGCCATGAAGACAGATGCAAAGAACTCATTTAATTTCTCTGCCATCTCTAAGTCTCCTTTTATCTCCCCTTTCCCTCCCTCACCATCCAGAGAGCCAACCGCTTCTCTGGCGGGTTTCCTGCTTCTAACATATTTGAAGAAGCTTTTATTATTCCCCTTAATGTTGCTGGCCATGCGTTCCTCATAGTCTCGCTTGGCCTCCCCTATCACCTTCTTACATTTCTTTTGCCACAGTTTATGTTCCTTTTTATTCTCCTCATTAGGGCAAGACTTCCATTTACGGAAGGAAGCTTCCTTGCCCTCCACAGCCTCTCTAACTTGGCTGGTTAGCCATACGGACACCCTCCTGGATTTAGTGGAACCCTTAGATTTAGTGGAAGTGGATTTAGTGGAAGTCCCCCATGATTACAACCCTGTTCCTCCTTGTCACCTCCCTGATCTGTTTCCTCATTTCAAGGTCCCCATTCGATTTCTGGTCTGGAGGACGATAGCACGCCCCCAGTATTACATTGCTGCACAAGCCTGGTAATTTAACCCACAGAGATTCTACGGTGGAGTCGGACCCACCTTCAATCTCTACTTTGCTGGATTCTATCCCTCCCTTAACATAAAGGGCCACCCCACCTCCAACACGCCCCTGCCTGTCCCTCCTATAGAGTTTATAGCCCGGGATTGTGGTATCCCACTGATTCTCCGCATTCCACCAGGTTTCCGTTATGCCCACTATGTCAATGTTTTCCCTTGTCACCAGACATTCCAGTTCTCCCACCTTTGCTCGTAGACTTTGGGCATTCGCATAAAAGCATTTGTACACGGAATGCCCCAGGATGGGCTGCTTATTCGCTCCTTTGTCCCCGCATCCTCTCATTGTGCCAAACCGTCTATCACATCCCATCACGCTACCTTTCCCAATTTCTTCTCCTACTCTGCCTTTGTCTTGTTGTTCTCTAACCTCGCCATCCTCATCCCATAGGGATGAGGAGTCCCGAACCGGATGCCCCTCGGCTCCTGTCGGCCTTCCCCCAGGGATCAGTTTAAAAGCTGCTCTGCCACCTTTTTAAAGTTAAGCGCAAGCAGGCTGGTTCCATTCTGGTTCAAGTGGAGCCCGTCCCTCTTGTATAGGCCCCGCTTGTCCCAAAACGTTCCCCAGTGCCTAATGAATCTAAACCCCTCCTCCCTACACCACCGTCTCATCCACGCATTGAGACCCCTGATCTCCGCCTGCCTAGCTGGCCCTGCGCGTGGAACAGGTATTTCCTCCAGAAATTTGTCCAATCCCCTCTTAAAGGCATCCAGGCAAGATGCCAACACTACTTCCTGTGGCAACGGGTTCCACAGACTAATTACATGCTGGGTAAAGAAACACTCAGATTTAGTGGACGTCCCCAGAAGTAGTGGATGTAACCCAGAAGTGGTCTCCAGAGGTTTCCAGGAAGACTTTGGGGCACGGCAGGGGCTATCAGGCCACAATCCACTGCAGAAGACAAGGTGTCTCACGGTGCTAGAATGTTTGGGAACCGCTGACCTACAGTATACCTGCAAGCCCAGCAGACCCGTATCAAGAAATATTTTGTGAAGATGCCAATTGAGTATTCAGAAATTATTCACATGATTAAAAAAAAAATTACCTCTGACACCCTGCTACTAACATACATGTGAAGGTTTCATTGTACAGCTTATTCCCCACCATAAGCTTCAGGCAGTTACCTGTGCCTTTTCTCTACAGGAAATCACACGTATCAGTTCCTGCGCTCCTCTTGCTGCTTCTGCATAACGTATTTTACAGCGTAATCCTTCCAAGAAAATGTCATCCTTAGGAAAGCAAGGTCCGTGTCGCCTTCAATTTCAAGCGCAATGATGCCAGCCATAAAAATGCCTCGGGTCAGGTTTTAAACTGTTTACTGTATCTGTCAAAACCATTCCTTAGTTTCGTATTAAAGAATCTGTGTAACCAAGTGGTCTGGCTGCAGGCAAGTGCAATTCTTTTTTTAAGTGGACAGAGCATTTTGAAAAATGGAAATGCCTCTTTGTATGAAAGCAGCCTTTGGTAAGAGAGGAACTGCTAAACAGGAAAGAAGTCCATTTGGCTACTGATGTCAGTTTAATGCCAATCATCAGGAACATTTCAAAGGGAAAGACAGGACATAAATAATGTAAATAAATAAAATTTATAAAATTATAAATAATTATTTATAAAATAAATAATTTAAATAAACAAAATAAGAAAAAAAATCAGAACACCTTGAGGTGGTGGCCCCACTTCCATAAACAAGCTTACTCTCCCTCCGTTGGCAGAGAAACAAGGGTAGCATCCAAAGAAAGTTCATCCTCACTAATTTGTCTTGTAATTGGCGGGGCATAAAATAGCACGGTAGGCCCACCTTATCCGTGGGTTCGGCACCCATGGATATGACCAACACAGGTGCCGACTCCACATTGGAGGGCCTCAAGGACCTTCCAAACGTGAATGGAAGACACTTCCGGCCACCTCCAGGAGGTCCTCGAGGCCCTCCTTGCCGATTCCATTATCTGCAGAAATCGGTATCAGCGGTGGGGTCCAGGAATGGATCCCCCATGGATACCAAGGGCCAACTGTACAAATTTAACTTCTCTTACTGTTTTTGAAGATGTGGTACAGTGGCTAAGGCTGAAATCCTATACACATTTACCTGGGACTAAGTCACATTGAACTCAGTGGGAATTACTTCTAAGTAGGCATGCAGAGGATCGCACTATATGCAAAACATAATTTCTCCAGTTCAAAACTGGCATCTGCCTTGAACTAACCCAATGGTCTTGGACAAACCACAGCTGGAAAACTATGACCTTTTGGCAAATCTACACGCCAGTTATCTCTCTATAACCTCAGTCAAACAGTTCCACAATGGTATGTGTCTGCTGGGCCAATGATCAAAAATACAGCATAAGGACAACATTTCACTGTACATCAACAACAAAAGTATCCAGCATTGTTAAGGCTGCAATCCTATGTGCTCTCAGCTTGGAGTACACTCCACTGAGTGCAGCAGGATTTGAGTAGGCATGCATAGGATTGCATTGCTAGAGTATCAGGATTGAGATTAGATGTCATTGCAGTCTCCATGGTTGGTTGGCAACCTTCAGTCTCGAAAGACTATGGTATAAGCCTACAGCACCCGGTATTCCCAGGCGGTCTCCCATCCAAGTACTAACCAGGCCTGACTCTGCTTAGCTTCCGAGATCATGGTATAAGCCTACAGCGCCCGGTATTCCCAGGCGGTCTCCCATCCAAGTACTAACCAGGCCTGACCCTGCTTAGCTTCCAAGATCATACAAGATCGGGCATGTGCAGGGTAACAGCTGCAGTCTCCAAGTTCCTCCTGATGTAAACGGAGGTAGCCGTGAGCAAGGAAATTCACATGTTCCCCCCCCCATCCACTCTCTTGCTGGCCGTCTTGAATCATGTTGTTGTTTTATGCTTATATGTTGTTTCATGCAACTCCACCCACAAGACAGAACCCTGCTGTTTGTCTTCCCAGATAAAAGGAGGTGACTCTAGAGCCCTTGGTCTTACTAAGGATTGCTGACTCTCATGCCTCTGACTAATCTCTTCAAGTAACTGGAGGCTCAATAAAACATATAATATAATATAATATACAGTATTTATATACCGCCTTTCTTGGTCTTTATTCAAGACTTTATTCAAGGCGGTTTACACAGGCAGGCTTATTAAATCCACGCAGGGATTTTTACAAATTGAAAGAAGGTTCTCTCTTTCAAGAACCACCACATTCAAGCTGTTACACTCTGATCTGGTTTAACATTCTGGCCTCCATCCTCCCACGCTCCGAGCAGATGGAACAGCTCAGCTGCAGCTTGCCAGCTGCTTCAAGGTCGCACGGTGCCGGTGGCCTCGAACATAATACACCAATATAATACACCAATGAAAGCAAAATGCAGTTATTTCCATTTGACTCAACTGAAAATCCATATATTTGGCAGATCAACCTCAGTTCTCTTGGCCAAATTGAGACTTTAGACCACTGCCTGCAAGAACTACTTGTTTTGGGAGTCATAGTAAAAATCAACAGAAACCACAAAATCACTGATCTTGGGGGGTTTTTTTATTGAAGGAATATTAATGAAATAACAGTGTTTCAGGCAGTTTGTCTATATAATTTCAACATATGCTTTAGACTAAAACCCTGTAAGGAGTCCCAGTTTTCAAAAAGGCTTATATGTACATAACTGAGGGCAGGATTACAGCCTTAATTAGCTAATTCAGACTATCCAGATTTGCAAGTGCTAGTAGTTTTTTGTTTTGTTTTGCTTTTGTGTCTTAATCCTGCGCATGTCATTCACTATACAAATCTTAAAATAGCAATTATTCTGCGTTATCGGCCTGGTCTATAAATGCAGTAGTTAAAGCACATTGTCTGAGCATCTGGAAACCAGAAAATCTCAAAGTCCTCGTCCCTCCAAACGTATCATTAGACAATAAGAGTAATCTCAAAGTTCCTTAAAGTCATCGTGGTTTGTTTGCATAGAATCAGATGGGGACACTTGGTGATCATCACGAACAACACTTCCTAGATATAAAAGAATGTGTTGCTTTAAATCAGGGCCGGGCAAACCCTGGCCCAAGAGCCACTTCCTGCATTTGGCCACACCCGTCCCTCCCATGACTGGCGCACCTCGATCCGGAGCACCACATCACTGAATGTCCCCCGGTCAGGGCAACACAATGCTCTGGCAGTCTGCATCTATGGTGCAATGCTCCAGTGGATCTTGTGCCCGGATTTCTGGGCAGATGCAATTGCCCAGAGAGTCGCATTGTTCTGATTGAGGGACAATGAGACGTGGCACTCCAGAACTCAAAGTGCCAGCCACACCGGGTACAGATTTCCGGTGCGCAGCGATCGGCACTTTGAGCACTGCTGGTTTAAATTAAGACCATATTTCTTGTTTTATAGGTTAAATCTATAACATGTGTCATAAGAACATAAGAAGAGCCCCACTGGGTCAGGCCAAAGGCCCATCTAGTCCAGTCTCCTGTATCTTACAGTAGTCTACCACATGCCTCAGGGAGTACACAAGATAACAGGAGACCTGCATTCTGGTGCCTTCCATTGCATCTGGCATTCTGAGATAGCCTACTTCTAAAATCAGAAGGTTGTCATATATGAATGCCTGATTTTTTCATTTCACCGCAGCAGAAGTCAACTATTTCAATATTAATTCTCACTACATAATAATAATAATACTAATAATAATAACTTTATTTTTACCCCGCCTATCTCCCCGAAGGGACTCAAGGCGGCTTACAACAGATTAAAACATAATTTAAAAACAAATAAAAACATATTAACACATCATAAAAAACAGGAGTCAGAATAAAAAACAGGTAAAAAGAGCATAGAGCAGCAGCAAGTCATAAAAGAATCAGGCCTGTAAAAAATAATAAAAGATGTTAAAAAGATGTTAAAAAGGCTTGTTTGAAAGATGTTAAAAGAACTGTTAAAAAGATGTTAAAAAGAACTCAGAAGGCTTGTTTAAACAGCAGGGTCTTCAGGCCTCGCCGAAAGGTCTCAAGAGAGGGAGCCATTCTTAAGTCAAGGGGAAGGGAGTTCCATAGCATTGGTGCCACTACTGAGAAGGCCCTATTTCTTGCCGCCGCCCCACGAACCTCCTTGGGTGGCGGCACTTGTAAAAAGGCCTTCTCTGATGACCTAAGAGGACGAGCCGGATTGTACGGGAGTAGGCGATCTCTAAGATACCCTGGCCCAGAGCAGTATAGGGCTTTAAAGGTCAATACCAGCACCTTGAATTGGTATACATCTTGCAATAGTACACTGAAATGCAAATGGCAAAGTCTATGCTCCATCACACTGGCCATGAAGTTGTGAGGAATCCAGAAATGGGAATGTTAACATGGTTGTAGTTAAGGGTGTGTTTGGGGGGGGGGGGATTTGGAGAGGGGTTAAAAAGTGTAGAATACAGTGATGTGTCTACAAAGGAAAGCATGCATCAATGTATGCACACACACCACTTCTCTAACAGCAGTCCATGACGGCTTGAATCCAAGATGGTGGTACCCAAATTTTGGGAGATTTTGTGCGATCCAAGATGGCAACACCATAAGAACATAATAACATAAGAACAGCCCCACCGGATCAGGCTATAGGCACATCTAGTCCAGCTTCCTGTATCTCACAGCAGCCCACCAAATGCCCCAGGGAGCACACAAGATAACAAGAGACCTGCATCTGGTGCCCTCCCTTGCATTGGCATTCTGACATAGCCCATTTCTAAAATCAGGAGGTTGCACATACGCATCATGGCTTGTAACCCATAATGGATTTTTCCTCCAGAAACTTGTCCAATCCCCTTTTAAAGGCATCCAGGTCAGACACCATCACCACATCCTGCGGCAAGGAGTTCCACAGACTGACCACATGCTGAGTAAAGAAATATTTTCTTTTGTCTGTCCTAACATTCCCAACACTCAATTTTAGTAGATGTCCCCTGGTTCTGGTGTTATGTGAGAGTGTAAAGAGCATCTCTCTATCCACTTTATCCTTCCCGTGCATAATTTTGTATGTCTCAATCATGTGCCCCCTCAAGCGTCTCTTTTCTAGGCAGAAGAGGCCCAAACGCCGAAGCCTTTCCTCATAAGGAAGGTGCCCCAGCCCAGCAATCATCTTAGTTGCTCTCTTTTCCACCTTTTCCATTTCCACTGTGCCCTTTTTGAGATGTGGCGACCAGAACTAGACACAATACTCCAGGTGTGGCCTTACCATCGATTTGTACAACAGTATTATAATATTAGCCGTTTTGTTCTCAATACCTTTTCTAATGATCCCAAGCACAGAATTGGCCTTCTTTACTGCCGCCGCACATTGGGTCAACACTTTCATCGACTTGTCCACCACCACCACCCCAAGATCTCTCTCCTGATCTGTCACAGACAGCTCAGAACCCATCAGCCTGTATGTGAAGTTTTGATTTTTTGCCCCAATGTGCATGACTTTACACTTACTGACATTGTAGCGCATCTGCCATTTTGCTGCCCATTCTGCCAGTCTGGAGAGATCCTTCTGGAGCTCCTCACAGTCACTTCTGGTCTTCACCACTCGGAAAAGTTTGGTGTCGTCTGCAAACTTAGCCACCTCACTGCTCAACCCTGTCTCCAGGTCATTTATGAAGAGGTTGAAGAGCACCAGTCCCAGGACAGATCCTTGGGGCACACCACTTTTCACCTCTCTCTATTGTGAAAGTTGCCCATTGACGCCCACTCTCTGTTACCTGGTCTTCAACCAGGTCTCAATCCAGGAGAGGACCTGTCCTCTAATTCCCTGACTGTGGAGTTTTTCCCAATTCTCCCAAGATTTCATGAGATATAGGATGGTGGCACCTGGAAGAACAAGTAGGTGGGGCTACTGGGGACATCCCATGGTGCCCCTGTGAGAGCACCGCAATGGCCTCAGCTGTCGCGATGCACACTTTGGGAACCTCTGCACTTTGAATAATTTGTGCAGCTACCATTCATAAGAGAGGAAATTCAAAAACAGAAGGAGAGACAAAGTTCTCATAGTATACCAACAGCCTCCCAATTGAGATTGTGATCATTTGCCCATCCTCAACACTTAAAAAAAAAACAGTGCCGCTGTATCAGCACAAACGTGCCTTCCTGCTTTGATATTGCGTTTTAATTTTGTGGTGAGCCACTTTGAGCACCTCCTGGTGGGAAGGGAAAAGGTGATATAAATATTGTCACATAAATAAATATTTGAAAATTCCCATTCCTGTATTAAAACAGCAGTGCATCTTCCCATTCGTGCAGCCATATGTTCAACACACCTATTTATATCCTTAGATACCAAATTGAAAACTCATATACTCCAACTGGAGTTCTAAAGACCCCTACACATGCTGATTAATGGTGTTCTGGAGGAGTTTTCTGATCTTTAGATGACCTTTTTCTATTATTTATTTTTCTCCACTGTCTTTCCTCCAACTCCTCTTGATTTGTCTATTATTTACAGTTGAGGAACCTCCTTATTACAAGAAATCCTGTTACAGAAGTATACGAGAGCATGAACAGCCATCTTTTTGGTCGGTCTGTGGAACTCCTTGCCACAGGATGTGGTGATGGCATCTGGCCTAGATGCCTTTAAAAGAGGATTGGACAGAAATGGACAGAAATGGACAGAAAGGATTGGACAAATTTCTCTTGTTATCTGGTGTGCTCCCTGGGGCATTTGGTGGAGATACAGGAAGCTGGACTAGATGGGCCTACGGCCTGATCCAACGGGGCAGTTCTTATGTTCTTATGTTTTTAAAAAGGGGTAAGAAACCAATGCTCATCATATTATATTATATCCATGAAATGACAAGTTTAAAACGCAAGCAATGGTCAAAAGGTACAGAATAGGGTAGCATCCAAATATATGGCAAAAAAAGAGAATTGAGCAAAGGCAGTGGCATAGCTAGAGGGGGTGCAAAGCACAAAGTTTAGCAGGCACATGAACATGCCATGCAAGTGGCCACTCCCCCCCTTCGGAGCCAGTCTGGGTGGTAGGAGCAAAACTGAAGCAAACACTTGGCTCCAAAGGAGAGGGGCTGTTTGCATGGTACATTCCGCCACCTGCAAAACTTTGTGCCTCACACGCTCTCTAGCTACACCACTGAGCAAGGGTCCTATCCATCAGCACAAGCAGAACTCTCCTTCCATGAACCAAGGGGATTCTGTGAGCACAGTGGTCTGCTTGGATCAAACACACCGTCTCCAAGAAGCACTAGATAAATCCATGGAAGTTGGGCCCAAGTCCAGAGAATCCATCATCATTGCCAAGGGATCCCTTGCAATTAGAAAAAACAGGAGGTGACTGGCAACCATTAAATACACTGCTGAGCTAAAACATTTTTATCCTTGTTCCCTGAACTGGCTTGTGTAGACTTGTTGTCTTTTTACCATCCTTCCATCCTCTTCCTTTTCAGTGTTTCTTAAACTGTGGGTTGGGACCCACTAGATGGGTCACAAGCTAATTTCAGGCAGGTCCCCAGTCATTTCAGAATTTTTATTAGACTTGATTCTACCATGGTATGTGCCTGCATTTGGGAAATACTGTATTATACCGTATTTTTCGCTCCATAAGACGCACCAATTTTTTAGAGGAGGAAAACAGGAAAAAAAATATTCTGAACCAAATAGTGTAATAAAATATTTAATAAACTATAACAGAATAACATTTGAACCATCCCCCCTTCTTAGGGTGAATGGGATCATAAACTGGCATGAAGATCCCTCCCTTTATTAGGGCGAATGGGATCATAAACTGGCATGAAGATCCCTCCCTTTATTAGGGCGAATGGGATCATAAACTGGCATGAAGATCCCTCCCTTTATTAGGGCGAATGGGATCATAAACTGGCATGAAGATCCCTCCCTTTATTAGGGCGAATGGGATCATAAACTGGCATGAAGATCCCTCCCTTTATTAGGGCGAATGGGATCATAAACTGGCATGAAGATCCCCCCTTCATTAAGGTCCCCAACGTGCACTCTTTTTGCAGTATTTGCTCCATAAGACGCACACACTTCCCCCCCCCCACTTTTTTTTGGGGGGGAAGTGCGTCTTATGGAGCGAAAAATACGGTACATCTGTACTTTTAACAGGCTACTATGAATATGCTTTTAACAATAATAGTAAATGGGACTTACTCCTGGGTAAGTGTGGATAGGATTGCAGCCAAGAATTGTTTAAAAATTTTCCTGCTTGACGATGTCGCGTCCACTCATGACATCACTTCCAGTGGGTCCTGACAGATTCTCATTGTAAAAAATGGGCCCCAACGCTAAAAGTTTGAGAACGACTGGTTAAGATTATTCTGATCTAATTGGGAGGAGGAGGACACACTCAGTTTTTGGAAAAAAATAAAACAAATATATAGTGAGAAGCATGCCCTTTCTTTTTCTTAAAATGTTTTTATTGACAATTTGATTACAGAAAGGTTAATGTCATTTGATTTGCTTCTTGATACTCATTAATTTGCATATTAATGCTTCCAGTAGAAAATAAAGTTATGTTAATTTTCACAAGACTTCAAGCAATTCCTTAATCATGTAGATATTTGTACATTTAAAATGAGATGAACACTAAAGTATTGTCTCAGTACTAGTACATTAGAATCTGGATACATCTCTCAGCAAGGATTTAGCAGGCATCCAAGCGTCTAGACCAGGGGCGTCAAACTCATTTCGTACATCAGGTCAAATAGCATTCATGGTGCTTCCTGAAGGTGGAAGTGATGCAATTCAGCAGAATGTGACATCAATAAGTTGATGATGATGAGAAATAAGCACTTTTTTCCTCAGGAAGAGACATTAAGAGGGAGATTCCTGTTAACGTCTGATGATGTTTTTTTCTTTTTGTCAGAGCATTTGCTAATGTTTGACGTTTTTATTCTATATAATTTCTCATTTTAAGCAGGGCCTTGTTTCTTGGTAATTGTCACATTTCTCTTTTGTTCTGAATCATATTGTGTTGATTACAAAAAAGACCCAAGTAAAAAAAAAATTCATTCATTTAAATTTTATTCATTCATTCATAAAACCAATTTTTTCGGCCTGCAAAAATGTACAAAATATACAATGTAGCTATGATGCGGCCCTCATAGTGAAAAGTTTAGAGACCCCTGCTCTAGCGTAGAAAAGAGGCACCTCAGGGGGGACATGATTGAGACATACAAAATTATGCAGGGGATGGACAGAGTGGAAAGAGAGATGCTCTTTACACTCTCACATAATACCAGAACCAGGGGACATCCACTAAAATTGAGTTAGAACAGACAAAGAAAATATTTCTTTACTCAGCGTGTGGTTGGTCTGTGGAACTCCTTGCCACAGGATGTGGTGATGGCGTCTGGCCTGGGCACCTTTAAAAGGGGATTGGACAAGTTTCTGGAGGAAAAATCCATTACAGGTTACAAGCCATGATGTGTACGTGCAACCTCCTGATTTTAGAAATGGGTTATGTCAGAATGCCAGATGCAAGGGAGGGCACCAGAATGAGGTCTCTTGTTATTAGGTGTGCTCCCTGGGGCATTTGGTGGGCTGCTGTGAGATACAGGAAGCTGGACTAGATGGGCCTATGGCCTGATCCAGTGGGGCTGTTCTTATGTGCAGGCTACCAGCCTACCTTTCACATTCCTATCTTACTATTCCATAAAAGGAAGACTCATACTTGCTTGGCGACAAGGTAAAGAAGCTAAGCTAGGGTAATGGGTGTGAGGAACAGATGACCACAGAAAAACAGATCCATGGGTCCCAGATCCACAGATAAGGGAAACGCTTGTATATCATTCTCTCCCACATCATCTGTTGTTGCAGCTGCCTTTCTCTATAGTCCACCTCTCTACTCCTCCCAAGTTATTCTCAATTCACACAAGTAACATTCAAATTTCCATTCCACGTTCCATTTCTAAACCATATCAGATGTGACAGTGACATACATTTGCTTTCCATTTAAACTCCATTACAACCCACTAAAACTTGTGCAGAGTATTCACATCCCCCTTCTCTAAGAGGTGAGATGTTCCGAGGCTATAGCTCTACCCAGTTATGAGCTGCCATTGGGGAGCGAATTATTGGAGGCTTGTGCTGTGCACCATATTTGCTTTTATTTACAACTATGAGGGTCTGAAGATTTGGATGGAATTTGGCAGCAAAGCCCAGCAAGTTGCATCAACAGACACCCACAGCTTGCATCCTCGAGACCCAAGGTGCTCTGCCTTTTCTCCTATCCAGAGGTCAAAACACGCCTGCATCTGTCTGACTATCTCCAGATTTACTCACCCTCAGTCAAGAATGCTGCAATTGTTCTTACCCACTTTCCAAGTGGGAAAGCAAGCCATGCAACTCCCATGCACCTTAGCTTCTTCTCCCAGAAAGAGAGGAGAGCATCCCCAACGGATGCTCCTCTTCAGAACCATCAGGGAATTGGTTCAGGAGGCAAATATATCAGAGTCCACTTTGGCAATCAGAGCCCACTTCTGGTTTCTGATTGGAGCTCTGACCTCCCAGATAAGCCCATGAATTCCCACGATGCCATGATCACTGCAGCGCCATCAGGGCCTCCCCCACCCTGCCCCTACAAACATTTACCACATTCCCAAAGTCCAAGGAGGACTTTCAGAATCGCTGCTTTGGATGATTGATTGAAAAAATAACCAGTCAATACCATCAACATTGTTATAGTCACTCCAGCCAAAGCAAATGCTATACACTAGTAGTTCTCACGCATTTAGCACTGGGGCCCACTTTTTAGAATGAGAATCTGTCAGAACCCATCAGAAGTGACTTCATCAAGCAGGAAAATTTTTAACAATCCTAGGCGGCAATCCTACCCACACTTACCCAAGAGTAAATCCCATTGATTATCATTGTTAAAAGAATATACATAGTAGCTTTTAAAAGTACAGGTCTGTACCATTTCCCCAAATGCAGTCACAATGGAAGCATCAAGTCTAATACAGTAAAAAATAAAATAATGAAATGAATGGGGACCCACTTGAAACTGGCTACCAGTTTGAGAAACACTGCTATAAACAGTCAACATGATAAGGCAAAGTGATTTCTTACGAGTCAACTGGCTGATTGTTAAAATAATACTGTTGTTAAGGGGTTCCAGTTCTTCTGCTGTAACAGCAAAATATCAACCAAGAGCAAATAATTCTGATCCTTCTCTTGCAAAATTAAATTTGAGTCTTGAACAAACCATAACATCAAGCCGCCCTGGGTCCCTTTGGGGAGAAGGGCGGGGTATAAATAAAGTTTACTATTACTATTACTATTACTATTATTATTATTAATAATCTCATTTTATAGAGCTGCACACATCTTTGTGACCTCAGAGAGCATCAGTTTTGACAATGACCACAAACCAAACTTCCAAGAGGCCACTATCCTGATCCAAAACCCCTAGGACTCCTCTCATCCTCTCCCCAAGGCAAAGTTTCTAGGTAAATGTATTCAGAGTCTATTTAAATCCCAAAAGTTTTTTCGACGGCCCACTGTGGTTACAGGACTGAACAAATGCTTTTCAACCTCTTCATATATGATCTGGAGACAGGGTTGAGCAGTGAGGTGGCTAGGTTTGCAGTCGACACCAAACTTTTCCTGGTGGTGAAGACCAGAAGCAAATTGTGAGGAGCTCCAGAACGATCTCCCTAAACTGGCAGAACGGGCAGCAAAATGGCAGATGCATTTCAGTGTCAGTAAGTGTAAAGTCATGCACATTGGGGCAAAAAATCAAAACTTCACATACAGGCTGATGGGTTCTGAGCTGTCTGTGACAGATCAGGAGAGAGATCTTGGGGTGGTGGTGGACAGGTTGATGAAAGTGTTGACCCAATATGCGGTGGCAGTAAAGAAGGGCAATTCTATGCTTGGGATCATTAGAAAGGTATTGAGAACAAAACGGCTAATATTATAATGCCTTTGTACAAATTGATGGTAAGGCCACACCTGGAGTATTCTGCCCAGTTCTGGTCGCCACACCTCAAAAAGGACGTAGTGCAAAAGAGAGCGACTAAGATGATTACTGCACTGGGGCACCTTCCTTATGAGGAAAGGCTACGGCGTTTGGGCCTCTTCAGCCTAGAAAAGAGACGCCTGAGGAGGGACATGATTGAGACATACAAAATGATGCACGGGAAGGATAAAGTGGATAGAGAGATGCTCTTTACACTCTCACATAACACCAGAACCAGGGGACATCCACTAAAATTGAGTGTTGGGAGTTAGGACAGACAAAAGAAAATATTTCTTTACTCAGCATGTGGTCAGTCTGTGGAACTCCTTGCCGCAGGACGTGGTGACGGCATCTGGCCTGGATGCCTTTAAAAGGGGATTCGACAAGTTTCTGGAGGAAAAATCCATTACGGGTTACAAGCCATGATGTGTATGCGCAACCTCCTGATTTTAGAAATGGGCTATGTCAGAATGCCAGATGCAATGGAGGGCACCAGGATGTAGGCCTCTTGTTATCTGGTATGCTCCCTGGGGCATTTCAGGAAGCTGGACTAGATGGGCCTATAGTCTGATCCAGTGGGGCTGTTCTTATGTTCTTAAATTAGCAGTTACATATCCTTGCTTTTCCTGTCTAATGTAATTTTAGAACCAAGCCCCAAAGAGTACAAGTGTCAGTCTGTGGCACAAAAAATGGATAAAGAATCCTAACGTGCCTCGAAGTTCAACTGGTTTATTGCGCTGAGCCATTACAGGCAAGAGGCATGAAGTACACAGGTGGGGTGTGAGAATATTTTGGCACTGGCACAGAATGCCCACAAACAGTGAAGCTGGGGTGGAATGCTGAAGTTTCACAAGTTCAGAAACAGGCTTTAAACATTCTGGCAGTTGTACCGACGCCCGCCCGACATCCTCTGGCAAAACTCACCATAGAAAGAGACACATTTTCAGTGGTTCAATATCACTGACCGTTCTGTTTACTCAAAATATCTTTATCTACATATTTAACCCTTTCGTGCCAAAATGTCATTCACACCTTCTCCTGCTTTTAAACATTTCGAATTCTATGACACGGTGTTCATCCCTCCCCTTCCTCAAATATGCAAACACAATGGCGTATCAGAGTTTCTGTACTGAAAAGTGTCAAAAATCTGATCCCAATATACAACTCCAGTAGGCAAAAGGTGTATTTGCAGTAACTTTGCTGCCAAGCTCCAACACAGACATAAAAACTCCAGATGAGATCCATTCAAGGTGACATATTTATACACACTTACAATTAAGAATGACAAAACAACAAGGTGATACATAAAGGTAACAGAAACTCATATCCTGATTGTTTGAGCTTGACAGATGGAGATAATATTTCTGGGACTCCATGATCAATCAACAAGCTTGAACATGAAACTGGAAGAAAAATGGAACAAAAATTGGAACCTGGTCCAGATTCAGCACTTCTAAGTATTGGACAATATGTGCACATCATATCACACCACTGTACGGATAACATCAAAATAATTCATGTGCAGCACTTTGCATGGTCAAAAAGTACTATATAAAAATATCGTCATCATCATCACCTGCACAAATCAGATTTATCATATTCTCCTGTTTGACAAAAGCCTTTTCACAGAGGACCCCCCCCCCCAAAAAAACACATATAAGTGAAAAACAAAGATCAAACAATAGATCAAAGGAACCGACTGAACTCAAACAGGTAAGAGGAATATTTAAGAATGAAGCAATGCGATACCGCTGTTGCTACTTGCCAACTCATCAGCTTCCTTCAAAACACACAAAAAACAAAGAATGTTTTTACCAGTCCTATCGACAAACATGGAATCCAATTTCAAAGGTCACATTCAAATATTAATGGACTATTTTCCAGGTCTCTCGAGTGACGTGCAAGATGAATGAAAAACGGATTCAGCGGCCAAATCAAAAGTAAGCTCACAATCAAGTTCTGAAACCCAACCTTTTGTAACACTGTTTGCAAAGATTCATCTCTCTGCCAGTTTACCATGATCTCAAGAAAATGGAGTGTGAATAGAAAGCACCTAAATTCACAAACGGGGCACTAGGCAGGGGACATCGTGATCACAGCCTTTAGGAGGAAAAGCGACTCAAGCAGATTCAGTTGACCGTAGGCAATTAAGACACCAGGCAACCTCTGCTTAGGGCTTCACACCCACCCCCCAGCAGCTGAAAGGAAACACAGTGGTAAACTTATTATCCACTGGCTCGGTATCCACAGATTCCAACATCCGCTGATGACTTCTCAGACATCAGAGGGCTTCCACAGCACAACCCAAAGCTACTTCTGGTTGCGTCCAGGTGTTCTGAGGCACAGGGAGGGCCGTGTCCCGCTCTGTGGGCATCCCCAAGCCTCAGAACACCTCCCTGGCACGACTGGAAGTTGCAGGCACGAACTGGAAGGGCCTTACGGTTGTGTCCTGGAGGCCTATAGAGTAGGTCATGGCCCTGCCGCTACTTCCAGAGGGCCCATCACAACCTCCAGGTGAGTCATTGAGGCACTGGGCGCAAATTTAGCATTTGCGAAATTTGTTATCCATGGAGATTTCCAGAATGCCCACTGTCAGTGGCATCGCTGGGGGGGGGGCGTACCAGGCAATGGGCCGCACTGCAGGGGGTGACACCACTACTCACCAAAATTTTTAAAACCTTGGTATTTTCGAATAATACCATAATGTTATGCATCCACCAATGCATAATTTCATGCAGAATGCAATGGAACAAACCACTTTGAAACATCTTGATTCTATCAAAAGTTACAGACAAAAAAACCGGAGAGGAGAGGCAATGGCACAGCACCACGCCCCCCCCCACCCAGGGCACTGCCCCACCCACTGCATGGAAGGTGGTCCATCATAGAGGTGACATGCTGGCCTCCCTTACCAGGTGAAGCAAACCCTAGTAATGCCACTGTCCACTGTACACAAGATCTTATCTCAAGCCCTCATCGTTTGATGAGGAGAGTCAGATGGACTGTCCACAACTTTAAAAAAAGGGGGGGCTCTACCTTCAAAAGAGATACGTTTCTGCCTTGGCAAACCTATGTATCTGCACATGCTTGATCTTGTCTGATCTTGGAAGCTAAGCAGGGTCAGGCCTGGGTAGAACTTGGATGGGAGACCGCCTGGGAATACCAGGTGCTGTGGGCTTATACCATAGTCTTTCGAGACTGAGGGTTGCCATACAAAAAAAATAGTCATCCACCACGAGTGAGCCATCTCAGAAGGACAATACAGATCGTTGTTCTTGTTATTGTACCATCTAGCTCAACAACTCAATGGTGATTTTACAGACAGATAATAATCCTATGCCTAAATCATTTCAAGCTCATTTTAACCCCAGTTCTTAATTGTAGCGATGCATGCAATTGTAATGTATGCTAGCGAGATCAAGCATGACTCTCTTCCAAACAGCATCTTTTCCCTTTGCAGTAGAATGGTTTAATGGTACATACTCAGTATAGTGGAACATATTTTTGTAGCAACTACTATTAGTTGCGCTACTGACCTATTGTTCCACCAGCCTCACTCCTATTCCCTCCCAACTAAGACCCAAAGAAATATATAGTTATTCTTTAAAAAAAGAAAAAAACATGGAGAAGAGGAGAAAATGGGTGCAATCAAAATGGATAATAACCCTAGTTCAGATTCCCTCCACATTTCATTCATGAAACAAATAAAAACCAGATTACACTGCAGAGTGATGAGCAACAAGACTCTCTTTCAGCTGCAGTTCTTTTTTGCACACGCACCCATGCTGCATACTAATATCTTAAAATGCGACGCTGGGAGCTGGAGACAATTACTGCCAGGCATTTGTGAAATGTCAGAAACATCAGAGCAACCCCAGGATAGGCAAATCCAAAATGCGCATTTCAGCAAATCAAACATTCAGTCACATAAACCGCACATGCCCATCTGTTTTATATAGATAGAGACATTGTGTCTGGGTGCATTCACACACACTAAACACAAATGATTTATAAAAATAGGACTATATAGGGAAGGCAGGAGGACGAGATGAAATGCCTATCAGGCCACGGAATGGGGCTGTTTGCTGAACACTTATGGATTAAGTGTTCACCAAGTGTCCTGACCAAGGCAGAGGGTTGGACTAGATGACCATTAGGTGCCTTCCAACTCTATGATTCTGTAAAATAATCCCTTTGGCTTGATACATGATTCAGTCCAGTGCTTCCCAAACTCCTACAAGGGTTGTCTGACATATCATGTGTGGCTCTAGGAAATATGTTGGCTGAGCTCCTTCATGCATCACAACTCTTACAAAAGGTAAATAAGGCTGCAGCCCTAACCACACTTTCCTGAGAGTAAGCCCCATTGAACAAAATAGCACTTACTTCTGAGTAGACCTGGTTAGGATTGTGCCCCATGTCAGTTTCAAATGTTACAATTATTCACCAGGTACAAACTGAGAGTCCACTGGATTAATGCTTAATGTGCATGGTGAGTATTGCTGCAATCCTAACCACACTTTCCTGAGAGTAAGCCCCATTGAACAAAACAGGACTTACTTCTGAGTAGACCTGGTTAGGATCAGGCCCTAAATCTATTTAAGAATTTAAATGCTTCCTAAATATTATGCCTCTCAAACATCTCTCTTGGGCTCTCAAACATCTGAAGTTTATCATATGTGGCTCTTAGGTTAAGCAAGCTTGGCCACCCCTGATATAGGAGATACATGTTTTATTTATGAAGATGAAAATGTTTCTGCTTATTTTATTTTTTTTAATCTTTATGAGAAGCTGAGAGGTTTTGGGAGAGACATTTGCCCACCTCTCATTGTCACCTCTGGTAGTTGCAGATGGCATTAACAACACAATTTTCCAACAAATCGTGTGTCAGAACTAAAGCACACACAAGTGTTTACACTTGGTGTCAGAGACTCTTGCTCCTTGCCAGTTCTCGTACATCATCTTGGTACATGACATCTGACAGTGCAATTTAAAACATTCAATAAAAGTAGCATACACAAGGAGAAAGATTTATTAATAGGGTATATACACTGTTGCAATGAGATTGATTATTTTGAATTAATTAGAGCAATACTCACCTTGCCAGAAATATTCTTGCATGTTTTCTTGCATTCAATAATCATGAAGATGGGCCATAGGCCCATCTAGTCCAGCTTCCTGTATCTCACAGCGGCCCACCAAATGCCCCAGGGAGCACACCAGATAACAAGAGACCTCATTCTGGTGCCCTCCCTTGCATTTGGCATTCTGACATAGCCCATTTCTAAAATCAGGAGGTTGCACATACACATCATGGCTTGTAACCCGCAATGGATTTTTCCTCCAGAAACTTGTCCAATCCCCTTTTAAAGGCATCCAGGCCAGATGCCGTCACCACACCCTGCGGCAAGGAGTTCCACAGACCAACCACACACTGAGTAAAGAAATATTTCTCCTTAGGGAAAAGGATAATGCTCCTTTTAGGGAAAGTTTCCCTAAGGAGTTTTTCCCTAAGCTCCTGCAGAACAGAATTGCACCATGCAAAAACGGCTCCAATGCGGCCGAGTGCATGCCCAAAGCACACCTCTGAAAGCAGCTATCACACAATTCCTCACAAATTTGTACCATCCCAGGAACATGGAACATTTATTGGCACTGTGTGCAGACTTTCAACAAGTGAGTCTGGGAAGAAGCATCGAGTGTTAAAAAGCTAAAAAGTCAATTAATGCTTAAACATTAATTTGAAGATTTGAGAAAGCACATGGTTGGTTGGCAACCTTCAGTCTCGAAAGACTATGGTATAAGCCTACAGCACCCGGTATTCCCATGCGGTCTCCCATCCAAGTACTAACCAGACCTGACCTTGCTTAGCTTCTGAGACCATGGTATAAGCCTATAGCACCCGGTATTCCCATGCGGTCTCCCATCCAAGCACTAACCAGGCCTGACCCTGCTTAGCTTCCGAGATCAGATAAGATTGGGCATATGCATGGTGTGCCTAGGTGTATATTTTAAAACATATGCGGAAGATACTGAACTACATAATCAAAACTATTCACATGCTTTAAATTAAAACTACACATTCTGCATACTAGAATACTATACTACTACAGGTATTTATATATACCGCCTTTCTTGGTCTTTATTCAAGACTTTATTCAAGGCAGTTTACATAGGCAGGCTTATTTAAATCCCCATAGGCTAGAAGGGCTTTCATCCTACTTCTCTGTCCTAAAGTGGGGCACTCAAGGCAACTCAGAATAGACCATAATGGTCTCAGCATAGCCATAAGGGCCACAACAAAAACATATGAAAATATTATACAACATAGCAGACAAAGAAAGAAAAACACCACCCAGACAAAAATGTCCAGGAACATAATTTCAGACAAGCCCTGCCAGAATAAAATGGTCTTCAAAACTAGAACACGGTGGCAACCAGGAGAAGATTAAGATCCCCTGGAGAAGAACATTCCAACATTTGGGCACACCAATGAAAAAGGCTCTGATGTCTTGTGTTCTTGTCAAATGAACCCAAAAAATTGGTGGGACATTTAACAGGGCCTCTCTCAATGATCTCAGATAATGGGCTGGTTCATATGGGAGGCGGACGTTCTTCAGACATCCTTGTCCTGAGCTGTCTGGAGTTTTAAGAGAAATAATAAATGCTTTGAACTGGCACAAATTGTCAGTATAAACAGTACAAAAAAGAGGTCACGCACAATCCCCATAACTAGCACAGATAACAGCAAAGAAAATTTCCAGACCCAGTTCAAAGGCAGCCCTGAGTACATCACATTACAACTGAGATGTAACAAAGGCATGTGTGACTGCAGGCAAATCTGTCGCCAAGCCACCAAGACTAGGGTCAAAACTATGCAAATGGTGTGATTTAAATAAAAAAACATGTGCACGGCTTTGATTATGTAGCACAATATCTAGGAATAGTTGACAGTTTGGCAACCTTTAGTTGGAAAGTGACCAGCAGGCAAACCACACTTGACTTTATTCAAATGTAATAGAACAAGTCACCAAAACTCTAGAACCATAATTTTCAACCAGTATGCCATGAATGATCAGCAGGTGTGCCACAGGACTTCGGAGAGGGTCATTTATTAGTAGGGCCAGCCAGCAGGGAGGAGAAGTCAGCAAAGGCACACCAGGTGTGCACAAGGGTGTGTGTGGGCTCCAGCCATAGCAAGCACCACTGGCTTTCCCGCCCACTGCTCTTAGGTGACAACCAAGCTTCCAGCTGGTCAGGCTGCAACACATCTGAAACTGACGTGGCCGGGAGAGGAGCGATACTGGCACCCCTCTTACGGCTGGTACCTGGGGTGGACTGACCCCCCACACTCCCTTGTTATGCCACTGGAGTAGGAGATTCCTGCTGATGGCCACATAATTATAACCTCTGGAGGGATGAAAAAGTTGTCTAGACTGCAGCAAGACTTAGAAGCCCACATTGCCCAACCCAGGTCACAGGGTACCTCAAGTCATTAGTTCTTGAACCCAGATCATTTGCAAGGGTCCAGCACTTCAGTAAATATACTCCACACTCATCTACAAAGCATTAGCTCTGTATCCATTCAGATTCAATCAATATTCACCATACACAACCGAGAGCCAAATGAAACAGTCACCATACGATCGTGTGGATTAACTAGAAGTAAAATCATTAACAGCTGCACAAGTGGGAAAGCCGATCATCAAAGAGACAGCAGACATCCAAAGGATTCCTGGTTTGTGAGTTGTAGCAGCACCCCACATGGATTCACTGGCACTCCAAATCTGGGATTTGAACCAAGCATTCCACACCTATGTCCAAAATTCTTCTCATTAAATCACACGCCGTCTTACTTCTTCAGCTGCTCCAACCCAGACCAAAGTCTCAAATGACAGACAGAGACTAGAATGTCACATGAGAAAGTCAAGAAGACTATTCATAACTTCTACTGGGTTTTTACGATCTTTCTGGCATAATTTTCCCTGCAGCCACTACAACTATCAGCCTCTTTATTACAGAAACAATTACGCTTTTAACTGCTGCTGGTACATTTGGATAAGGTTTGACAGTTGAAAAGCCGTGAAATGAGAGATTTCTGGTGCTCCTTTCATCGCAAGGCACCAAAGAATCTGTTAGTTGAAAACTCTCAGAGCTTCTTTTCCTCCGGTGATCAACTGACGGACCTTAGCGGAGAGGCAATGATTCTCAACTACCTAAAAATATGACACAAAATTCTACAAGAACCCAAATTCATTTCACAATGGAACAGCTAGAGAGGGTGCAAAGCACTAAGGGCACAATCCTAACCACAATCTATTCAGAAGTAAGTCCTATTTTGTTCAACAGGGCCTACGCTCAGGAAAGTGTGGTTAGGATTGCAGCCTAAGTTTTATAGGGAGCCTCACCGCAGCCTGCAAGCAGCCCCTCTCCCTCCCCTTTGGGGCCATTCCAGGTGGTGGGGGCAAAATGGAGAAAAATGCCTGGCTCAGAAGGGGAAATGATGTTCCCTACATCATAGTGCTTTGAACCGTCTCTAGCTACGCCACTGCTTCATATGTCTTTATACGTCCCTATAAAGACATGGAATCTGGATATGTTTCTCTTACCATAAAGATTAACAGGGAAAATGGTGGCAGCTTCAAGTCTTAGAAGGTCCTGAAGCTCTTGTGAAAACAATAAAAATGCCTCAACAGTGCAATCCATGGCAGTTCTACACAAAAGGAAGTCACACTGTGTTCAGTGGGGCTTATTCCCAGGAACGTGTGTTCAGGATTGCAACCTAATTGCCTCAGCCTGTTAAAATGGCATTTGCAAAACCGTTTTGTTTTTGTTTTTTTTCTTGGAGAGGAACTGACAAATGTGCTTATGTGTTGGTGCATTTCAAAAACTATTTTTTAAAAATATATTATTCTGATATGGTCCCAAACATTCTGAATTTAAAAAAATTAATGCACATGGTCTCAAGGTCTTTAAGGGATGTTATACTTTTGGTTCCGATACACCGGATGTAAATCAATATTTCTGCACGATGGGAAAAGAGGGCCAAAGAGTGTTTGCACATTGTCATGCTTAGTGATGCTGTTCTTGGGTATCTGTTAGTATGATCAATCCAAAGTGCATCTGGGCTCAGACAGAAAATATGGGATAGAAGCATTACCATCTATTAAAGAAGAAGTATAGGCAGGAGGTCTGGTCTAGAGGGTAGAGCCTCCGTTTGCCTGAAGATAACATCCGCAGGTCGCCAGTTCGAGCCCACCGGCACCGTGCGACCTTGAAGCAGCTGACAAGCTGAAGCCAAGCTATTCCATCTGCTCTGAGCGTGGGAGGATGGAGGCCAGAATGTGAAGCCAGATCGGAATGAAACACCTGAATGTAGTGGTTTCTGGAAAGATAGAACTTTCTTTCAAATTGTAAAAATCCCTACGGGGATTTAATTAGCCTGCCTATGTAAACCGCCTTGAATAAAGTCCGAGGAGAAATCTGAGGACCAAGAAAGGCAGTATAGAAATACCTGTATTAAATTATTAAATTAAATTAAGTATATCTGCAACACTGGATGAGAAGTACACCACAGGAAAGGGAGTTCTCTAGCCAATACAGTAGTCATGGTGATAGGCTGTACACTGGTGCCCCGGAGTGTCTTGAGGACTAACAGGCCAATCCTACGGTGAACCTGCACTGGCAGAATGCTAGCCAGTGTATGCTGCTGCAAAAATGCCATAAAGTGCTTTGCGACAGTGCAAAGCCTAGCTTCCTGCTCTTACTGTGTCCCTCTAGCTTTCAGACTGCTTGCCTACTGGTGGTGTAGCTAGATGGGATGCAAAGCACTGTCTCAATGCAGTGTGCAAACAGCCCCTCCCCTTCGGAGCCATTCCAGGCAGTGAGGGTGACCAGATGTCGTAACCACAAAAGAGGATAAGGCACCCCAGAATGTAGGACATTCAAGAAAAATGTAGGAGATGACAAAATAAAAGCTAAAAACACTTGTATATTGATTCCATGTAGTTAATTTAAACACTATGTTGTAAATTATATTTCAAACTATATTACATAAAATTGATTAGTTGGCATCCTTCAGTCTCGGAAGACTATGGTGTCACGCTCTGAATGGTGGTTCTGGAACAGAGTGTCCTCTGCAGTGCGCGAAGCCTGGGTAAAGTAGGTATGGAGGATAGGCTGTTACCCATGCAGCAAATCCCCCCTCTCCATGTCGCTGAAATGGTCCAATAGAAAGGCAGAGGCCAATACGGTTGGTTCCAGCGGCGTCGCAGGAGTTGCCAGAACGTGACTGTGTTCAGCCATGAACTGCCTCAGGGACTCCGGCTCCGGATTTTGCCTGGAGGTTGACTCCTGAAGCCTTTTCCATAACTGGATGTAGCCACAAGGCAGTGGAGGTTTGGGATCAGAGTTTTCCTTCTCTCAGATGAGCTGCCTTCCCAGGCTGATGAGTCCCATCTACCCGGTTGCTGTTCAGTCGCCTCTTACGACAAGTACAGCCAAACTGAGGGCCTATTCTTAACCCCAGCCCCCAGGGGAAGTCCGTAATCAATAAAATTGATTTATTTTATAATTATAATTTATAATTTATATATATTATAATATATAATATATATGTATTATAATTTATTATATTATATAATTATAATTTATAATAAAATTGATTACGTATAATTTATTAATTACAAGAAGGCTATGTGCTTTGCTCTGAGGTGCAGGGCTGGGGAGGTCCGCCACTGGAGATCATATTAGTAATAGCCTACTTTTCCAGTAAAACCTAGTCAAATCTTGTCAAAACCAGCCATTACCAGCACTTTCTCTGCTACTAGTTTTTTTATGGAAAATTGCCAGCCCTGGGGCTGTCAGATGGAGACAACAAGTAAGTCTGCTTAAAAATAATGTGAGTTTTTTTTCTCCTTTTTTATTTTATTTTCCAAAAACAAAAAACGTGAGTTTTAACAGAACTATGACAATGGAATTGTTATGCCTTTTTAATGATTGTCCAAAACCAATTAAACTCTGATCAAAAAGTGGGAAAATCTTTTTTCTTCCCCTGATTTGACAAACAAGTGTAATCTTGTTAACATGCGGGTGTTTTTTATTCATCTTTAACTTGCAGAAGTTGTTTACAATTAGACACCAAAAGGCGAAGTCTCAAACTAATTGTCTGCTAAGTATAACATTTGTAGTCTGCTATGTAATCACCCTCTCTTTCTTGAAGAGATATTTTTCCAAGTGCTGATAAAAATCAATGGTTGACTTTTAAATCCTTTTCAGCTAGAAGGCCATGGGGATGATTTGTGCACTTGAGCTGATGAATGAACAGCCCCTTACAAAGATACTTAAACACTTTTCAAACTTACTTAAAATAATCATATATATATATATATATTTTTTAAACCATCAAATTATGGAGCAAAATTTCTATAGTACTTTTAAGTTCACGAAGGACTTTCCAGTACAGTACTTTCTCATCCTCCCAGCTCTGGGAGGCAGTTTATGCTTTGCGACTTGCCCGAGGCCACACACAACCTCACCCAGAAAATCGGTTTACAACACAATACAACACAACTCGTTGCCCTTTCCTGCACATTGTACAGATACCATCCTAAAAGAGAATCACAGTATCAAAGAATGTTAGAGTTAGGAGGGACCTTGAAGGTCATCTAGTTCAACCCCCTGTTCATAAGACTACATAAGGTAGACCGTTCCAGGGCCAGATTTCTTAGGAAACCCTTTCTCATATCTAGCCTAAATCTACTCCCCTGTCATTTTATCCCGTTGGTACTAATCCTGTCCTCAGGCACCAAGGGAGTGATAACAGGATACAACAAGAGATCTTGTAGTCTTGTGTTTTCCCAGAGTCATCTGGTGGGCCTCTGTGAGACAAGGAAACTGAACAAGATGGGCCTTTGGTCTGATCCAGCAAGACTCTTCTCTTGTTCTTATGTTCCCTTCCCTCCTCCCAAGAAAGGAGGGGCAGCAAAACAGAGGCATTCGCCTTTTCTCTGGGTCTTCTCTGGCATTTGCCTCCATTTTGCTCCCCCAACTCCAAATGGCTGCAAAGGGGAAGGGGAGGGGTCCCTTGCACACTGTGGTGAGGCTCCCTGCAAAACTTAGCGCTTTGCACCCCCCTCTAGCTACACCACTGCTTCCAATAACCATCTCTTATTATGAACACAGTGATTACAAGGCCAAGACAGAAGTCCTTGTCCACTTAAATATGTCAGGATAACACATACTGTAATGCAAACTTAATGCAACTCTACTTCCATCTCACTCTATGGGTCTCACTCACATACGCAGGCTTCCTTCCTTGTAAATATTAGCTGTAGGCCCTTGCCCAACAAAGACTCTTTAGCAACTTGCATTTCATTAATTTATCATCATTTCTCACACATCACATACAGCAAAAGTTCACTAAAAAGTTCAGACACATCCTGAAGAATGTATTCAAACTAAGGTCATTGAGGTCATAATCCTGTGTATACTTAAAAGTAAGCCTCACTGAAATCTGGGATGTATTTCTGAGTAAACCTATGCAGGGCTGTTAGATTGCAGTCCTACACACACTTCCTACAAAGTGGGGATTACTTTTGAGTAAGTACTCCTAGAATTGCACTTATCTCTTTCAAATACACCATCATCAGTTCAGTTGGCAACCTTCAGTCTCGAAAGACTAGGGTATCGCGCTCTGAAAGGTGGTTCTGGAACAGCGTCTAGTGTGGCTGAAAAGGCCGATTCGGGAGTGACAATCCCTTCCACACCGGGAGCAAGTGCAGTCTGTCCCTGGTCTGTCTCCCTGGCTATGGGCCTTTCTTCTTTGCCTCTTAGCCTCAGACTGTTGGCCAAGTGTCTCTTCAAACTGGGAAAGGCCATGCTGCACAGCCTGCCTCCAAGCGGGCCGCTCAGAGGCCAGGGTTTCCCACTTGCACAGTATCTTCAGAGTTGGAATAAATGGAGACCACCAGATCCGTTTTAAACCAGAACCATACAACTCTCAACAAACCCAGACATTTCCATAAGAACATAATAAGAGCCCCACTTAGATCAGGCCGAAAGCCCATCAGCTTCCTATATCTCATGGTGGCCCACCAGATGCCTTGGAGAGCATACAAGGCAACAAAAGATCTGCATCCTGTTGCCACTGCCTTGCACCTGGTCTTCTGAGGTAGCCCACTTCTAAAATCAGGAGGTTGCACATAACTATCATGGCTTGTAACCTGTGATGGACTTTTCCTCCAGAAATCTGTCCAATCCCTTTTAAAGGCATCTAGGCCAGACGCTTTTACAACATCCTGTGGCTAGAAGTTCAACAGACAAATGACACATTGGGTAGAGAAATTTCTTTTTGTCCGGTCTAACTCTCCTGACACTCAATTTTAACAGTTGTGTGAGAGGAAAAACAACATCCCAGTGTCCACTCTGTCCATTTTGTATGTCTCCATCAAGTTCCCTCTCAGGCGCCTTTTTTCAAGACTTAAAGAGCCCCAAACGCTGGAGATAAGGGAGGTTTCTCAGATGAGTGATCATTTTGGTATCTCTCTTCTGCACCCTCTCCAGTTCCTCTACGTCAGTGGTTCTCAAACTTTTGAGCGCCCGGACCCAATTTCTAGAATGATAATCTGTCAGGACCCACCAAAAGTGATGTCATTAACCAAGAAGTGATGTCATGGCCAAGAAGAGACATCATCAAGCAGGAAAAATTTTAACATCCTCCGTATGACCAAATCAAATCTAAGTAAGTACATTAAAAGATTACAGTAAGTATACATTTAAAAATTTGTTTAAAATAAAAACAAACCCTTCTAACCCTCCCAAGCAATTGCTGGTGTGTTTTAGAAAAATTCCCCAAATGTCCCAAAGGCTGCAATCCTACCCACACTCCTACCTGGGAGTAAGCCCCATTGACTATCTTTGTTAAATCACATACATAGTGGCCTGTTAAAAGTACTGATCTGTAACATTTCCCTAAATGCAGTCACATACTACGGTAGCATCAAGTCCAATATGTTAAAAAATAAAATACACAATGAATCGAATGGGCACCAACCTGAAATTGGCTTGTGACCCACCTAGCGGGTCCCGACCCATAGTTTGAGATACACTGCTCTATGTCCTTTCCGCGATGTGCTGACCAGAACTGCATGCAGTAGTCCAGGTGAGGCCTTACCAATGGAGTGCCTTACCAAGTGTGTGCCACAAGTAACAAGAAAGGGCATCACAATCAGGGCACATAGAGCCAATTGCTCCATATGGCTCAAATAAAAGCAGGGAGTGTTTGGCAGTCAAACATTTAAATCTGCAAGTGCCGAGAGACCAAAATAGAAGCAGCAGCCTGTCCGCAAAAACTCGAACGTTGGACACCATGCCATGTGCGCAGAAGCCACAAATTCTCCCATCTGGCCATGCTTTGCCCATGTGAGCAGCCCAAAGGTCAGCTGCTAACCATGAACTCACAGACCTCTTAACGGCTTGCTGGAATCGCACTTTGCTTTTAAGATAGAGGAAGGTGCATAAATCAGATCAATACGTTTGCACATTCATGTTCTGCTCTTCCGTGACAGCATGAGCACTACAGGCTGAGGAAGAGAAGCCCCATCTCCCCAATTAAAGGTGGAGGAAGGGAGAGACGCAGTTAAAGACAACTTGCCACTGCCCTGGCTTTTGGCTTGTTCTATTTTTCAAACTTATCTTCAAATTAAACTCAGGAAAGCAGGTTGAGGTCTGCAAATCAAGCCCTGTAAAGACTGCAGTTACCAGCTTGTCTCTGAAATACAGCCAGACAAACATCTCCCAGTGCACAGATGACGGGCTGGTTGTCCCTAAGTCCAGACCCTGCAGTTGCTTCTAGGCCCATTCACTCTTCTTCCCATGAAGGCACATGGGGCTCAAAGACAACAGCCCACCACCAGTGCAATGGGTAGGGTCATGTCTGGTCAAATTCCACCCAGAATGGCTCAGAAGGTGAGGGGGAGGGGCTGCTTGCACACCACACTGAGGCTCCCTGCAAAACATAGTGCTTTGCACCCCCTCTAGCTATGCCACTAGACTGTAGTGATAATGCTGTCACTGAAGAGCACAACACAAATGGGAAAAACAAATTGATCTGTGGGGTGTTATGCACCATTCTGGAACTTCCAGTGGATTAAAAAAAAAAAATCAGTGGATACCAAATCAGTGGGAAAATAGCTTTAAAGACCCACTTCCAGGTTTCTTGTTCCTCCACTGTCGTCCCAGAATGCATTAGTGTAGACCAGCCAGTTTCAACCACTATGCCGTGGCACACTGGTATGCCGTGAATGGTCTGCAGGTGTGCCCGCGGGGGTTTGGTGGAGGGTCATTTATTAGTAGGGCCATTAGGGGATGTAGCCCCCCACCAACACAATTGGTGTGCCTTGTCAATTTTCAAAAAACTGATGGTGTGCCTTGACAATTTTAGTACGTTGTCAGTGTGCCGTGAGATGAAAAAGGCTGACAATTACTAATGTAGATGCTATACCACTTTCAGCCAGCAGATGGGGTGAATAATGGGATCCAGTGGAATGAAATTATAATTATTTAACAGCACAAAGGTGGGAAATTGGATTTGGGTGCTTTTTCCCTTGTTACAAGGCATTTGAAGGAGGACCCCCCCCCCGATATCAGTGGGGAGTCAAATCAGTGGATACCAAATCAGTGGATACCAAGGTCCCACCTGAAATGAGTCTTTGTAATTCTAATCAGTGTCTGAAAGTGGGCAGTTGAAATCAGTCACACCAAATTTCACCTCCGTTTTGCTCCTCCTGCACAGAATGGTTCCAAAGGGGAGGGGGAGGAGCCGCTTGCACACCGCGTGAGGCTCCCTGCAAAACTTAATGCTTTGCACCTCCTCTGGCTACGCCACCGATTACCCGAGTCTTGCAAGTCTGACTTATCAGTGAGGTTCTAAACTGAGAAATGGATCTCTCAGCTACAGACTGCTGACTTATTTTCTCCCAACATGGAAGATGCTTTCTCTAATCCCAGTCATATGGAGGGGCTAGCTTGGATTACTCAGTGGGAGCGGTACTCTGCATAAGATAAGGGTTATTTCTGCATACTTCTAGGCCTGACCCAAATCTGTTAAAACAGGTTCTGCCACTAAGCTCTAGTAGGCCCTGGCTTAAATTAAAACTGTATCTTTGACTATGTGGCTGAAATAATTAGTTCTTTCCATTTTAGAAATAGAAGCATTTAACTTTGGGTTTTGGGGGAAAAAAAATGCATCTAACCAGAAGCAAGTGATCCTGATGTTGTAAAAACTTGGATGAAACTGTAGTTTCGGTTTGGGGCAATGGGTGTGTGTACGTTTCTAAAAAAAGGAGGGAATTCCATAATTTTTCTAATGCACATTTCTTTCCAATGAAAGCTATTCCTCCTATCTATGCAAGTGTAAAAAACAGCACAGACCTACCAAACAAAAACAAGACTTTTTTTTTTAAGTTGCGAAGGATGTTTGAATTAATTAAGGATATTTTTGGGGTGCTGAATCAAAAAAATGACATTGGTTTTGCCCAACTGGCTCTAGTTTTAGGGGTATGGGATAGCCACCTTATATGCTGATTCAAGCACGAGGCTACCACCATGGCTTCCTCAAAGGAAGCTGCTTGAATCAGCATATGTGGGTATGCCGTACCCCACCACAACTAGAGCCACAACCAATGCCATACTTTGATTCAAGCAACTCAAATATGTCCAAGAGTAGGTCTAACTTTTAAGACAGCAAAATGTGTGTTGGCTGATGTAGTAGTTTCTCAGTGAGAAAAGCCCAGAACATTCTCCACATTTTTAATGGCAGTGTCCTTTTTAGTGCTATACAAGCCTCAGTGTGAGGAAGGGAGATTTTAAAAACCGAAGCTCTAAAGGTCTCAAACCACCACTACTGTTTTTTCTCCAAGGGATGCAGACCAGGGTACCATATCCCAGTGAAGCAGATCATGCTGAAAGGTACTGAGATGCACATTTAAAGACTATTGAGTTTCAAAACCAAACAGAAATTTGAACCTGAGATTCCTGAATCCCAACTCAAACATTCTTGCCTCAGCAGACCATTCTCTTGCTACTTGCTAGGAAGCAAGCCACAGGGACTAGTGGAACTAACCTATGAGTAAACCCTTGGAATCGAGTTGCAGGGCTACATCTGGTCCTGCTGTGCAAATTAATCAAGATGCATTGAAAATAGGAGGATGAGAGTCATTAAGTGGAGCTCACTGAAGTTTAGCTGTTCCTCCTGAGATGCTTTCGATTATTGTCTCTTTTGGTTCTAATTATTTTCTTAAGTTGCCAGAAGATTCTCTCCATTCAAGCTTAATCGGGTTAAGCCTGCATTGGCTGCTGGTAACGTGGATTTTTAAAGGAGTGCATATGAACAGTGGAGTAGCTAGAGGGGGTGGAAAGCACTAAGTTTTGCAGGGAGCCTCAGCGCGACGTGCAAGTGGCCCCTCCCTCTCCGCTTTGGAGCCATTCTGCCTGGGGGAGCAAAACGGAGGAGAATGCAGGATGGAGTGCATGGGCAAGAGCCACTTGCACATTTAGGCTCCCTGCAAAACCCTACGGCTGCAACACCTTAAGGCTCCCTGCAAAACGTAGTGCTTTGCAGCCCTCTTGCTATGCCACGGCCTGTGAACACTTTCCTGTAGCAGCAGTACAGCTATATTTAATTTATTTATTTATTTATTTGACACATTTAAACCCCACTTTTTCCATGCCGCAACAAATGCCCAAGGTGACTTACAAAGCTCCATAATAACATGCACAATATATCGTAACCATAAGTAAAAACATTTAAAGCAAAGTAACAAAAAAAAAACCTAAAACACAAGCTGTTGAGCCATTGGTGGTGGTGGGGGGCAACAAATTGGTCCAGACGGAAGCAGTCAAGCTACAGCACTATTGCAGAGGGCAAGCATCCACCCATCAACCAAATGCCAGACAAAACAGGTACATTTTGAGCCGTCGCCGAACAGCCATGAGGGAGGGGGTTGTTTTTAATTCCTCTGGAAGGAAGGAATTAATTGTGGCGCCACTGCAGAGGGCTCACCCCCAAGCTCCCATCCTTCTAACTTGGGATAAAGGTGGCACTTGGAGGAGAGCCCCTTCAGATGACCCAAGAGGGTGGGCTGGAATGCATGGGAGAAGGTGATCCCTCAGACAGCCTGGACCCAAACCATGAAGGGCCTTAAAGGACCTTAAATACCAGCATCTTGAATTAGGAATGGAAACAGAAGGGCAGCCAGTGTAGTCACTGAAGCAGTGGTCCACCAGAATCAAACTGCCTAACTCCCAGGCCACCACATTCTGCACTAATTGCAGCTTCTGAACCATCTTCAAGGGTAGCCCCACGTAAAGCATGTTACAGTAGTCTAGACTTGAAGTCACAAACACAGACAGGAGGTTGCACAATGGTCCTACAAGACGTACAGGTTGCAGGCCATCACTTCTAATGGATACAAAGTGAAGCAAACTCTGCTTGTCAGGAAGCAGTCCCAGGCAACCCATGACTACAACACTGTGGAATCTATACTGGCTTCCTGCAGCATTTCAGATGCAAGCCAAACTCCTGAGTTTAACCTACACTGCCCTGAGTACTGCAGGACCTACATCTAGACGGGCAGTTTTATCACGTGATCTGATGCAAAATGTTCCACAAGGAGCTGGCTGCGCACATTCCATCAACTGTTGCTGCACAGAACTTCTTGGATAAATGAAGCCGCCTGATGAATGAAGCTACCTGAAGGTGTCAGTCAAACCACTGAGCTAGCCAAGTCAGGACCACCTACGTCAGTGGTTCCCAAACTGTGAGTTGGGACCCACCCTTGGGTCGTGTGCTGATTTGTGGGTGGGTTGCAAAAGTAACAAGCTAATAGCCAACAAGGAAAATGTATTGACCCCTATGGAAACTGAAAAGGAGCAACGTGTGTATTTACTCACAAGTTAACCACCATGCTTCAGTCCACTTCAAAGGGCAGGTCGTGGGGAGCGCAATGCCACCAGAATGCTCCTGATCTGATGGACACAGGCCTCAACCAACCCTTGAGAAGGAAGGTAATTCTCCCCTTCTTCACCCTCCCATCCAACATCCACTGACACTTTTAACATCCGCTTATCAGTTAATTCCCTAAACTGTGTCTGTTTTCTGTTAGCAGATCAACCTGAGTACTTTTACGGATCCTGGAGCCTGGTTACTTTACCATCCTGTCTGAAATCCTGAACCACTTCCCACTTTATCACCAAACCGATCAATGTTATCAGGGGATGAGGAGTACAGCTGCACAAACATAGTATTTACTAGGGAAAAAGGATATTTAAAATAAAAACAAGTCTGCAATTCAGGAGGAAGCAACCCATATGTAAGGGAAACGTGTGAAATTGAGTATCTGATCAGTGAGAGTTATCTATATATGGAGTATATTTAGAAACTGTCTTGCAGCCATAACTTGCAGGCATTTTCCAATAAAAACAGAATTAAACAATTCACCATTTTGAAAATCTAAAAATAAAACTGAAAGACCATTTGGTAAAAGGACTGCAAGTGAAATAAAATGCGGAGGCTCTAGGAGGCTGCTACAATCCTCTGCCCTCCATCTTACATCCTATATCATTATACAAGGCTGACAAAAACTCTATCTTTGTAAGCCCCAACATGTCCCAATCTGTAAGGAAGGGGAGAAGGGGATGTCTGGTCATCCATCCAGAGTTTCAAGAACAGAATTATTATTAGCGACAGCATTTATACAACGCTTTTCAACAAAAAGTTCACAAAGCAGTTTACAAAGAAAATCAAACTCAAAATCCAACTCAGAGCCCAAGCCTATGCATGTCTACTCTGAAGTAAGTCCCATTATAGTCCATGGGGCTAACAAACGCATCGGTAAAGCAGCTACCACGTTTTCCAGACTCACAAAGAGAGTCTGGTCCAACAAGAAGCTGACGGAACATACCAAGATCCAGGTCTACAGAGCTTGCGACCTGAGTACACTTCTGTACTGCAGCGAGTCATGGACTCTCCGCTCACAACAGGAGAGGAAACTGAACGCTTTCCACATGCGCTGCCTCCGACGCATCCTCGGCATCACCTGGCAGGACAAAGTTCCTAACAACACAGTCCTGGAACGTGCTGGAATCCCTAGCATGTATGCACTGCTGAAACAGACGCCTGCGTTGGCTCGGTCATGTTGTGAGAATGGATGATGGCCGGATCCCAAAGGATCTCCTCTATGGTGAACTTGTGCAAGGAAAGCGCCCTACAGGTAGACCACAGCTGCGATACAAGGACATCTGCAAGAGGGATCTGAAGGCCTTAGGAATGGACCTCAACAAGTGGGAAACCCTGGCCTCTGAGCGGCCTGCTTGGAGGCAGGCTGTACAGCATGGCCTTTCCCAGTTTGAAGAGACACTTGGCCAACAGTCTGAGGCCAAGAGGCAAAGAAGGAAGGCCCATAGCCAGGGGGACAGACCAGGGACAGACTGCACTTGCTCCCGGATTGTCACTCCGGGATTGTCACTCCCGGATTGGCCTTTTCAGCCACACTAGACGCTGTGCCAGAACCACCTTTCAGAGCGCGATACCATAGTCTTTCGAGACTGAAGGTTGCCAATACAGTCCATGGGGCTTACTCCCAGGAAAGTGTGGACAGGATTGTTGCCCAAGTTAATAAAAATACCAAAATCACCACTTATTCAAATCATCTCTGCCTTTCTCCATGCACAAAACCATGAGGAAAAAGTGAACCCAAGAGCATCCTGAGCCCATAACAAATATTGCAAAGTCATCTCAAAGCACAAAACAACTTAAAAAAAAAATTACATGCCTTAGCCTGCAAGTGAGGTATTTTACAGGTGGCTCAGTAATAAAATTTTGAAAACTCCATTTTGAAAAATCCAGTACTGTCTCTGGTCCTCATCTTGGACTACTGCAACATTCTTTTCTCTGGTGTTCCATTGTCTCGCATCAGTCCCCTCCAGTGATGTAGCAAGCAGGGGGCAGCGAGCCAGGGCACCCCTGGCAACACCTTGGAGTGTCACGTGAAGGGTTCCACGTGAGGCCCAGTCAAGACTGCCACCACCGCCTCA
Organism: Tiliqua scincoides; assembly: GCF_035046505.1. Taxonomy (NCBI): domain Eukaryota; kingdom Metazoa; phylum Chordata; class Lepidosauria; order Squamata; family Scincidae; genus Tiliqua; species Tiliqua scincoides. The sequence goes on along the minus strand of NC_089821.1, from coordinate 5,433,673 downwards.
ATCCAGGATCACTTAGAAACTCTAAGAGGCAACGGTGGCGTAAGGAAGGGGGTGGCAGCCAGATCACCTGGCTGCCCCCTTCCTCCACGCCTTGCCCTTCCTCATACCACCACAGCCTCTTGGTGTTTCAGCAGCTTTGCAATTTGACCACCAAAGGAGAAAGGCAGCAGCAGCCAGACTGTGAAGCCACCACATCTTCCTTTTCTTTGAGAACCCAGAAGGGACAATGCAATGCTGTGTGATGTCACAAGATGTCATGATGTCACTGCCCCAGATTCTGGGACTCCTAGCTACGCCACTGCCCCCCTCACCTCCATCCACCCTTCTGCTACCACTATCATTCACCTCTCTCATCATACTCTTCCTAAGATTCCTACACAACTTCCAGGCAGTCCTCAGATCCTGCTGCCTTCAAAGCTCTCCTTACCTTCAAAGGTCTCCATAGCCTTGCCCCACCTTGCTCTCATATCCTGCCACATCTTTGCCAGTGACCACTGTTCTCTGACTTCAATACCCTCAACCAACTGAATGTCCCCTACTCCCCTTCCTCAGAAGTTCCACTCCTTCTCCCTTGCTGCTCTTATACCCGGAACTCTCTCCCCAAATACCTATCTCCCTACCTAAATATCTCCCCAGGGATGCAGTGTTGTAAGTGTTCAGAGCAGATGCATCCTGTGGCTGCAAACTCCATCAATAAACAGAAGGAGAGTTGTACTCACACAAGGACATTCTCCTTGCAGAATGATCCTGCATGAGCAAAATTCTTATTTACGTGGCACCCCCTCGATGGCCATGTGAATTTGGAAAAAGTCTAGCAAGGGGGAAAAATTGTCTCTGTGCCTATAAGAAACCTAGAAGTTAAGACATTCGTGGCAGACAACTTAGTACAAGTTGAACTGAAGATATTTCATGAATTTAGCAACAAAATACACGTCCATTGTACATTGGTGGGCATCCAACGCATTCTCGGCATCACCTGGCAGGACAAAGTTCCAAACAACACAGTCCTGGAACAAGCAGGAATCCCTAGCATGTATGCACTGCTGAAACAGAGACGACTGCGTTGGCTCGGTCATGTTGTGAGAATGGATGATGGCCGGATCCCAAAGGATCTCCTCTATGGAGAACTCGTGCAAGGAAAGCGCCCTACAGGCAGACCACAGCTGCAATACAAGGACATCTGCAAGAGGAATCTGAAGGCCTTAGGAGTGGACCTCAACAGGTGGGAAACCCTGGCCTCTGAGCGGCCTGCTTGGAGGCAGGCTGTGCAACATGGCCTTTCCCGGTTTGAAGAGACACTTGGCCAACAGTCTGAGGCAAAGAAGGAAGGCCCATAGCCAGGGAGACAGACCAGGGACAGACTGCACTTGCTCCCAGTGTGGAAGGGATTGTCACTCCCAAATTGGCCTTTTCAGCCACACTAGACGCTGTTCCAGAACCACCTTTCAGAGCGCGATACCATAGTCTTCCGAGACTGAAGGTTGCCAACTGACCTGACTGACACGTCCATTGCACATTGGTGGGCCACTGTGAGATACAGGAAGCTGGACTAGACGGGCCTATGGCCTGATCCAGCGGGGCTGTTCTTATGTACGTCTGGTGTATTTCAATTATCTTTTTTATATAACTGATTTGTATAAAAACAATCTTTACATATCCAAACTTTTAGGGAAAAGGCTTACAATTATCAAGCAACTGCACACATTTTAGCACCTAACCTACTAAGGATCTTCAGAAACATAAAATGCTTATAAGTAAAAAGCCCAAGTGGCCTATTTAGCAACACTGAACATCGAGTGGTTCTCCAAGGTCTTCCTGCAGAGTCAGCCATCATAGATCTTTCGCAGAACCACAACACAGAGAAAAAAAGATAGCGGCCATATTAGAAACATGACGAGTTTGGGCAGTAGCGTAACCAGAGGGGGTGCAAAGCACTAAAATCTGCAGGCGCCTGAATGCGCCATTCAAGGGGGTCCTCCCCTTCGGAGCCATTCCCGGCAGCGAGAGCAAAACCTCTGTTCACCTCCGTTTTGCTCTCACCGCCAGGAATGGCTCCAAAAGGGAGGGTCTGCTTGCAGGGCGGCTTCAGGCGCCCATAAAACTTAGTGCTTTGCACCCTCTCTGGCTACGCTACTGAGTTTGGGTCCATGGAAGTTCACAGTTTCTATTTGGTGCTTTGCAGCCTCTTTGTACTTGGCAGTTCCAGGACAGATAGCTCAGGCTGTTGACAAAGCGCAATTCAATTACCCTCATTATGCACAGAGGTCACCTGCCAATTCCCCAGGGTTGAAATTCTGCACTGGTCCTTTTGAAAACCGCCTGCCTTCTCTCCCCATCCTTTTTGTCCTGCACATCCTGGGATCTGACACACTTATCACAGCCGTTGGCACCAAGCTCAATTTGTTCTTCCACCACAAAGCATTTCATGTGCATTTTTTTTTTAAAAAGTGCAGCTCGCTGAACATGCTGCGGGTGTCAGAACAAGTGAACTCACTGTGTGCCTTGCCTTCTCCCAACTCCTATCACTTTACCACCACGTAGCAGAAAACTTAGACCTTTCATCCTTTCCCTGATGCCAGTAACCCCTGCGCACCATATAGATGCTCTGAAGCAATGGTTCTCAAACTTCTTAGCAATTGGACCCACTTTTTCAAATGAATGTGAATTTAGGTTCAAAATCCTCTCTCAGTACAGTTGCCATGCAGAGCCATGGTCTGATCTCATGCTATATTTGCACACCTTTGGCTCACACTCTCCCCTTCGTGTACGGGGAATAAGTTACATTACTCCTTCAAAAATGTGCTACTGCCACTGGTAAGCTCTGCTCTTTGAGGAGGCTCTTTTTGTCAGAGCACTGCAAATCCAGCTTGTCCCCTCTCCCCTCCCTTCTAGTTCTAGTTTAGAACAAACTACGATATGCTGTGATATCTGAAGACCAGGATATAGAAAAAGTTAGGATTAGCAGGGTTCAGATCTCACAGCAAACCCTAGTTTGGTGGCTCCCAGACTGTGGGTTGGGACCAACTGGTGGGCCGCAACCTGATTTTCAGTGAGTCACCAAAGGGTGATGGAAAGATCAGATAAAAATCAGATACTGTAGCTGCTAAACACCCTGCAAAGAGCTCAACTCCTGCAGTTTGCAAGCATGTGTAAATAAAGGGAGATAAATGTTTGAGGGTCTTTTTTGGAGGTTATCACCTCTTATAAATAAAGAATTGAACGAATGAATGAAATATTTCTTTCTAGATCTCCTTTTTTAAAAGTCTGGTAAATCTAGGTGGGTTCCAATACAGTGCTGTTTAAAAAAGTGGGTCCTGCTACTGAAAAGTTTGGACTGCCCTAGTTTGTTGTAAACCCAGATCAGGAGTTTGAAACATTGCTGTCTCTCGTGCAAAATGGAGAGAAGAGTGTGTGAGCCTGCACATCACACAAGGCCATGCGGAAGCCCTCGTTCTGCACAACACCTGAACAGCTGTCATCTAGGCCCCATCCGAAGTTCCTTGTCCCTACCAGCTCTCTGGAAACTACCTTGGTCAGTGGAACAGTACAGCATGTAAGTGTGAAGGGAGACTGTCTCCTCCTTTACACACTGAGCCTTCCGGCTGACACAGTGACATGCTGCTAACACCTGCAGGCCCCAAAGACTGCACATTAACCCATACATATTTAGTGGGAAAGAACAGGGCAGGAACTGTATTGTACTCTCTCCATGTTTTTCAAGGCAATGCCGAGGTAACCATTTTATTTCACATGAAAGGTGCCCAGTTGTTTTCTGCAGGATCTGAAGATCTTTCCCCAAAGCAGCGCTTCTGTTGTTGTGGCGCTGTTAGCACTGGGAAAATGTGATACCCCAACATTTCTGTCACTGCGAAAAAGGTAAGTTAAGCTGTTTCTGCCCAATGTTGCATATACGCAACAGGGATCAAATGTGTACCTCTGTGGGTTGGGCAGAAATGGGTTAAAAAGAAGTTTAAATTGGAGCAGTGCAGGCATCTTTCCTGCCATTTCACATTAGTCTTCACTTGATTTTCTGCTTCCCCTTGCTAAGCCCATGTTCCTCTGCTGTAGTAACATTTAGCTGAAACACTTGCCTGACCTTGTTTACAAAAAAACGTTGCCAACTTAAGTGGTTGCCTGTATAAACACCAAGATCCCCTTCCCTTTTACTCAGAACTAAGCCCCACTGTATTTGGTGGAGCTTACTTCCAGGAGAGTGTTACTGGATTGCAGTCTTAGGGCCAGCGCAGCCTAGCGACTGATGTTGAGCTTGGCTGTGGGAAGCCCCTATTCCCACATCCACTCAACCATGAAGGTCAGCTGATGGCCTCCAGCAAGCCACCACCTCTCAGCTTCACCAGAGTTGCTAAGAGGAGACTCAAACTGTACTCCTTGGAGGATACAAACAGAACAACAAATAAATCAATCCATGCTCTGGGAACACAATGCTGACATTTAGGCCAAAAACCCATGCAAGGATCGTGCTAAGAGTTAAACAAGGTGAGCTCTGTTGCAGCCATCCACGCTGGCAACGCCTCAGGCCCAAGGGACTGTGCAGTCTCTGGAGCAGGCAGGAATCCTGGCTACACACCACCTCCCAGCTTCATCAGGAAAATCTGTACCCTGTTAAGGGGAGGGAAGGGCCACAGGCATAAGCAAACAAGAGACTGAAAACAGTGTCTGCAGACCAGATTTCCTGGTGACTTTGGACGCCCTGAGTCCCCATCGTTCAAGCAGGAAAAATGTCAACAGGCGTTTACAGGAGGAGGCTGTGCAACAACCCCTTGCACCAGTGGTGTAACCAGAGGGAGTACAAAGCACTAAGTTTTTCAGGCAGCCTCACTGCAGCGTGCAAGCTGCCCCTCTCTCTCCCCAACAGAGACGGATGCCCCTCCTCCTGACTTGAAAGCAGTAGCAGAGAAAAATTTAGCTACAAGGAAGAGCAAATGTATAGAAAAATTTTAGTACTAAGTAACAAGCTGAAATGGAATGAAATGCTGTGAAAATGAAGTGTTGGTCTGGACACTCTGTGGAAATGGATTTCTTGTGAGCTGAACCGCAGAGCCACCAAACGCCTCCATCAACCACGAGCTTTTCAGTCAATTTCATGCAACTGAAGGTAACTGGCTGCTATCTAGACAAGCCTGCACCATCATAAACCAGTTGGCCTCCGCCTTCTTCCCGCTTTCTAGGGATAGCTGTGTGAGTTCATGGCAGTGCATGAATTGATGGAACAGAGCGCGGTCCACAAAAGCTTACGGTGAAAGAAATTTGTTTGTCTTGCAGGTGCCACAAGAACCCCTAGGCTCTTTGCGCACTTTCTGTGGGACACGTGTCATTCCTGGGGGGCCACCACATGGCCTGAAGTGAACACCAGAGTGTCTAAAAGGCAGTACAGTCAGGCTGTTCCCTTGCTTTTGCTAATAGGGTCTGGGCCTGGATGGGAGACCTCCTGGGAACCAGGGACATGTGATGTGGGGCTGGCAGGTGAGGCAGAGGTACCCCATCCGAATCTCTCGAAAAGTGTTGCCGCTGCACATGAAGTGCACGAGCATTCACAACCCATGTGCAGAGCATGAGTTGTGAATGGGTTGTGAGTGCTTGCACTCCTCACACACACACACACACACACCCGCATCACGTATTCCTGCTGGGAACCACATGCAAGGTACACGGTGCTCTGTGGAGCAAGAGGTAGAAGCAATCACACATGCTCAGTGCCTACAACTCTCAAACGTGTATCCGCTGCTCAGTGGCGTAGCTAGAAGAGGGGCAAAGCACTAAGCTTTGCAGGGAGCACCACCGCAGCATGCAAGCAGCCCCTCCCCCATGCACCTCGGTTTTGCTCCCCCTGCCTGGAATGGCTCCAAAGGGGAGGGAAGGAGCGCCTTGCATGCTCTAGTGAGGCTCCCTGCAAAACTTAGTGCTTTGCGCTCTTAACCATGCCACTGCTGCTGCTTTTTCACAGATGCTCCTTTCTCATTCAAATCTCCCAGGGTCAACATGGGACGGTTCATAAATTAAGTTGCGCATCAAGAAGGAGGGGCTAGCAAGGTTGTGACAAGGGTTGTACGAAATGGGTCCAGGGGAGGGATAAAAAAGGCAGCAGCATGATGTATTTTATGCACACAGTTACACAGGGCACAAAGTGTGAAGTGGCTTCTGAATCTTCCTGTCCATATCTGTGTTGCTGCAACAGACAAGGGAACGACCTGACCCACATTTGCCTGGAAGGAAGCCCCACTGGGTAGGGTGGAACTTCTAAGGAAGGCTGCAATCCTATGCACACTTTCCAGGAAGTAAGTCCAACTTACCAGAGCTGGGCTTGCTTCCAAATAGACCTGCATAGAGTTGCGCTTCGCACCAGCTCCTTCCACGTCTTGGGCTCTTCCTTCCAGCTTCAGAGGGCAGGACTGGCATCCGGATGTTCCCCAGGCCCAGCCTGATGCAGGCACCAGGCTGCTGCTGCTGCGGCTGGCCTGGGTAAAGCCCCCCCAAGCCTCAGGGACTTGTTGTGCTCTGCTGGCTGGCAAAGTGGAAACTTTCCTTCCCCAGCGGGTGCCGGGTGGTTGTTTTGACAGCTGCTGTTGGCCAGCTCCCCCAGGACCCCTCCGCCTCCTTTCCCAAAGCCTCTCTGGAAAAGGGGGACGGAGAGGGGGGTCCTGCCTCCCTTTGGGGGGGGGGAGAGGAAGTACTGGGTGGTGGACCAGTATGGCCATCGCAGCCTCCTGGGGGTGAAGGAGCAGAAGCCAGAGATGGAAATGCTGGCTGGAGGAGGGAGTGGGTAGCCAGATGAAGTTGGAACAGGGACTTGCGGTGAGTGGGGAGGCAGGTGAGGCAGAGCCTCCCCACTAGAGAGTTGGGATTGGTGTGATGAGAGAGGAGGCAGGTGAGGCAGAGCCTCCCCACTAGAAAGTTGGCACAGGGACGTGTGGTGAGAGAGGAGGCAAGACTGGAGCAGGCTGCTGTGAGGCACACAAGCTTCTGTGGGGGGGGGGGGTTTGTGAGTGCTTGCCCAGGTGGCGCTTTCTGAAGGACCCAGGTGGGGAGGCTCTGCCTCCACTCGCTGCAAGTCCCTGAGCTGGAAGAGGCGCGTCCCTGAGGTGGCAGGACCGGTGGCGTAGCGAGAGGGGGGGCAAGGCACTAAGTTTTGCAGGGAGCCACAACGAGGCGTGCACGCGGCCCCTCCGGGCTCCCAGCCCCGGTGCTCCGGCACTCTGCACGCGCTCAGAGGCGCCCTGCGCTTACCTTCTGGTCGACGATGGAGCAGGCCATCTCGCGGACGTGGGCCAGGCTGAAGTCGCCGGCGGGGTCCCTGAGCAGCAGGACGGGCTCCCGGCTGAGGCCGATCTGGAGGTGGAGCGAGAGGCTGCCGCCCGGCTGCGCGGGGCTGGGCGGCCGGACGCCCGGCGGGGCGCTCATGGACGGCTGCCGCGGAGGGAGCGGAGAGGAGAGGAGAGGAGAGGAGAGCGGTCAGCGGGGCTCTGCCGGCGACTGGCGGGGAGGCGGACGCGCCGCTGGGCGGTCAGCGGCTCGAGGGAGGGGCGGGCGGGCGGCGGGCGGAGCGCTGCGCTGCGGGCGCCCCGCTCAGTGGCTGCCCCAGCCAAGCCTACTCGGAAGTAAGCCTCATTGTGGTCAGTGGAGCTTGCTCCCAGGTAAGTGTGGCTAGGATGGCAGTTCCAGAGGTAAGCCCACGGACCGTCGTGGGACTTACTTCCGAGTAAGGCTGCCACCCTAGCCACGCTTACCTGGGAGTAAGCCCCACTGACCATAAGGAGGCTTACTTCCGTGTAAGGCTGCCATCAATCTACACTTACCTCGGAGTAAGCCCCACTGACTATAATGAGACTTACTTCCGAGTAAGGCTGCCATCAATCTACACTTAACTCGGAGTAAGCCCCATTGGCTACAATGGGACTTACATCTTAGTAAAACTGCTAGCAATCTACACTTACCTGGGAGTAAGCCCCACTGACTAATGAGACTTACATCCTAGTAAAACTGCTAGCAATCTACACTTACCTGGGAGTAAGCCCCATTGACTACAATGGGACTTACATCCTAGTAAAACTGCTAGCAATCTGCACTTACCTGGGAGTAAGCCCCACTGACTATAATGAGACTTACATCCTAGTAAGACTGCTAGCAATCTACACTTACCTCGGAGTAAGCCCCATTGACTATAATGGGACTTACATCCTAGTAAGACTGCTAGCAATCTACACTTACCTGGGAGTAAGCCCCATTGACTACAATGGGACTTACATCTTAGTAAAACTGCTAGCAATCTACACTTACCTGGGAGTAAGCCCCACTGACTAATGAGACTTACATCCTAGTAAAACTGCTAGCAATCTACACTTACCTGGGAGTAAGCCCCATTGACTATAATGGGACTTACATCCTAGTAAGACTGCTAGCAATCTACACTTACCTGGGAGTAAGCCCCATTGACTATAATGAGACTTACTTCCAAGTAGACATGCAGAGGCTTGAGCTCTTGGGACAGGGACAGCCAGCTCTCCCAACTGGGGCAGCAAGGCTGGCACCCAAGTCAGCTTCCCCCACCCCCTCCCAACACTGTTTCCCAGGTTCAGTGGGTTGCCAACTTATTTATTCTGGCGGGGCTCCTGTGCAGGGTGACCAGATGGCCGAACCGCAAAAGAGGACCAGGCACCCCAAAATGTAGGGCATCCAAGAAAAACATTGGACGTGACCAAATAAAACACTCATACATTGATTTCATGTGGTTAATTTAAACACTGCATTATTTATTAAATTTAAAACTATGCTACATATCATTTGTTAGGTATATATTAATTCCAAGAAGGCTTCGTGCTGCCCATTCACAGGGAAAAGGAGGACATTGAAATTCTTTTCCAGAACACGAGACTGAAAAAGAGGACACGTCCTGGAAAAAGAGGACATCTGGACACCCTGGTGGTAAGCACATGGTGCAAGCGCTCTGTCGAGAGGGGAAAGTTGGCAACTCAGGTTCCTTCTTACCCTTGCTCTCTAACCCCTTAGTATTCCTCTTCTTTTCTTTCCTTTCCTCTTCAACCTTTATCCCTGACCTCTCCCACACACCCCCTCCACACTTTTCCCATCTCTCCCAGCCTTAGCCACATATTGTGCCTTTCCCCTACCCCTGGGCACCCAGTCCATTTTCTCTGTGGTTCCTGAGGCATGCTTGGGCATACGGGGCATGTGCACACTCCATAGTGTCCTGCCACTGAGCAGTGGTGTAGCCAGAGGGGGGCAAAGCATTGAGTTTTGCAGGGCTCCTCAGGGCAGCATGGAAGCAGCCCCTCCCCTTCCCCTACACTCCCACTGCCCAGAATGGTTCCAAAGGAGAGGGGCTGCTTGCAGGCTCTGGTGAGGCTCCCTGCAAAACTTAGTGCTTTGCACCCCTTCTAGCTACACCACTGCTTCTCCCTCCCCCCAGCAACAAATTCCTCAACTTCCTTTCTGACACATGAAGACCCCCAAGTCTTCCTCCTGCTCAAAGGACAGGACTGTGAACTGTTTCTCCGACCCCTCCCCCAGCCCCATTGCAATTTATCCTTCTCTTTGCCCTCCAGATCTTTTCCTTCAGCCTGGCAGAGGGATATTTTAAAAAGCAAGCACCACAATCCCATGCATGTCTACTCAGAAGTAAGCCGTTCTGCTCAGTGAGGCTTACTCCCAGGTAGGTGTGCATAGGATGGCAGTCACAGTCCTCAACTTTGCCTTTCCTTTCTGCCCTCTTTAGACCCATTATTCCTAGGATGGGGGGGTGTCTAGACTGAGATCAGCCACCCCCAAGTCCCTCTTCATGCCCTCCTCAGTACCTTCAAAGCTGCCTTCATCTCAGCTGCTGCCAGTCTTCCCAGTGCTGCTGCTGCTGGAGGAGTGAGAGAGAAGAGCCACTCTCAGACTGGGAGAGAGTCTGAAGGGACTCTGTGACTCCCTCCTGTTTGGTGGGGGGGGGGCTGTGATTTGCATGTAAGTAGGAGCTTCCACCTGTCAACCAGCTCTTTGGAGCTGTCTTGCCTCCAGCAGAGCAGCAATGAGTGGTGCCAGTCCCCCCACCACCACCAAGAGCGAGTCACATGCTGATCAGAGCATCACTACAATGGAGCTGTCACTACAGAGCTGGGCTCCATTCAGGCAGATGCCACCGGGTCCCTCATCTCAGCGGCTGCCCCTCCTCAGCGATTTAATTGTGAGAAAATCATCATCAGGAAAAAAAAATCCCACCCACCACCTGTCATTTTTTTTTTTACTATTTACCAAACACAAAAAACATCCTATAGACAGTGCCATTTATTAGAAAGAAGTGCTTACCTTGTGGGGGGGGGGGGGGAGTCTGTCTTCTAATCATTAGAGCAAATGCAAACCACTATCATGCGCTCCAATCATTCAGGGAAGAAAGCACAAAGAGATGTTGGTGTCTCTGAATGTGCCCCCCACCCCTGGACCCCACCCCCTCTCCACAGATCCCAGGGTAGCACACTTGAAACTCCCCATTGTACCCTCACAGCAACTTTGTTGAACTTGGTGTGCCCTGCACATGCCTGATCTCGTCTGATCTTGGAAGCTAAGCAGGGTCAGGCCTGGTTAGTACTTGGATGGGAGACCGCTTGGGAATACCGGGTGCTGTAGGCTTATACCATAGTCTTTCGAGACTGAAGGTTGCCAACCATCTCCCTATACTGAACACTATCTCCCGATCTTGTCTGATCTCGGAAGCTAAGCAGGGTCAGGCCTGGTTAGTACTTGGATGGGAGACCACCTGGGAATACCGGGTGCTGTAGGCTTATACCATCGTCTCTCGAGACTGAAGGTTGCCAACCAACCAACCAGAGCGGAAATTGTAACTTAGCTCTTCCTGGTTTAAGTCTTCCCACCAGACATATTCACAGACTTGGAATCTGAACACCAACATCCCAATAATTGGGCTCTGGTGAGGGGAAGCAACTGTTACCCTGCACATGCCCAATCTTGTCTGATCTTGGAAGCTAAGCAGGGTCAGGTCTGGTTAGTACTTGGACGGAAGACCACCTGGGAATACTGGGTGCTGTAGGCTTATACCATAGTCTTTCAAGACTGAAGGTTGCCAACCAACCAACGAGGGGAAGCACACTTTTGCACTTAAGAACAAAGAATGTAAGAAGAATGTAAGAAGAGCCCTGCTGGATCAGGCCAAAGGCCCACCTAGTCAAGCTTCCTGTATCTCACAGTGACCCACCAAATGCCTCAGGGAGCTTCAGGGAGCACGGAGGTGAACTAATAATATAGTATTGGTTCAAGGGGGACAAGGATGGCTTGATCTCTGTATGCCATGGCTCAGATCAAAACTTAAGAACACAAGAACAGCCCTGCTGGATCAGGCCAAAGGCCCAACTAGTCCAGCTTCCTGTATCTCACAGTGACCCACCAAATGCCTCAGGGAGCACACAAGACAACACAGCTTGTTGCTATAGTCTTGCTGCAAAAAGTAGCATGGTTGCAATTTATGACAAGGGAACCATGTCAGTACATGTACACCGTATTCTACGCATGCACAAAAAATGCCCTCAGTTAATGGTTTGAGCTTCCCATGTTCCAGTTCAGTGCTCTGTTCTACAATCCAAATTAGAACGAAGCTGAAAATCAGAACTCTTGCAGATGCCTACTCCCCTCCCCCCCAGCAACCATAACTCTTTCCTGAGAGTCAGTGTACAGTTGTCCCTTGTCTTTCAGTGTGTAGAGCCAAAATTCAGGGATGGGCCAATCCAGCATGGTTTGACTCAAGTCGAGTCACGAGTCTCTACTCCCTGTGACTTGAGTCCTAATGGGGGCATGTTCTGAGTCGCTTGGAGCATTTTCATGACTCAAAGACTCAAGTCGCTCCCTTTAAAAAGCCAGCCATGGGGGAAAAATGGGGCTGTTGCTGGGCTGTGTGTGTGTGTGTGTGTGTGTGTGTGTGTGTGTGTGTGTGTGTCGGAGTTCTCTTTAACTGCTCCCCTGCTGCCCCATCCCATCTGAAAACAAGGCAGGAGGGGGTGGGACAGACTGCAAGAGAGCGAGGACAAATCAGCAAGAGGGAAGAGGGACATGTGCAGCAGCTGGGAGGCTTACCAGTATGCCCCAGTCCTTTGCAACTCTACTCAGAAGTAGTCCCACTACAACTGTCATTCAGTGGGTCTTTTTCTCCCCAAGTAACAAGGGAGCTCACAGCAACCGTGCGATTGAAAAGCATGATCTTCACGAACCTTCCCCACCCCCGCTTCCCTGCCTCCATTTTCCTTGGGCTTCTCAAGTCAATTCCAAGGCAAGAACCCCCTTGGGCTCCTACTCCTGCCCTCCCTTGTCCAAAGGAAAAAACCAGACTGCCCTGGGAGGGGGTGGGACTGCGGGATCCTGAACTCTGTGTCAGACCAGAAGGCCTGACATAGAGTCCCTCAAATCTGCGCCGGCAAAATAGCTGGTGCAGACTTGAGAAGCCCCATTGTGGGGCTTGGGCCTTTCCCTGGGGGAAGGGAACTTCATCCCCTTCCCCCAAGGAGACCTCTGCCTGCTTCCTAGTCCCTGCTGGATATAATGGTAGCCACTTCGGTGTCACTGCTCCAGTGGGCACCTGGAAGCTCAGGATTGGGCTGTAATGGCCCAATCCTATCCAACTTCCCAGTGCCGGTGCAACCACAATGCAGCCCTGAGGAAATGGAACAAATGTTCCCTTACCTGGGGGAGGCCTCCATGACTGTCCTCCTACTGCAGGACGCAGCACATGCCTTGTTGGCATGGCTGCCAGCACTGGAAAATTGGCTAGGATTTGGCCCTAAGTCCATGCTGATCCCTTGCACGAGGAAGCACTTTCTCTCGCACTTTCTATTTCAATACTGTGATCCCCATTTGAAAGTGACCATCCCTTGGCTTCCAAGAGTGCTTATTTGGTATCATTTCTTCGGCCAATTTGTCTCTGGGCTAGCTGCTCCCCCACCCCCACTTTTTGGGGAACAGCAACATGAGTTATTCTTTTCTGTGAGGGTTTTTCACCCTAGTCAAGCTGACAACTTTCTCTTCCTACACAGAAGTTGGTCTGCAAACATTCTGACAGCTTTGTTCCCTGAACAGTTGGACTGTTCATGTACAGTCTGTGCCATCACAAGCTATTGGCATGTAGCTTTACTTTACGACCACATGTGCAGCGCAAGAGATGGATACCCCTGGTACGTTCCGGCGTCTTCATTTCAATTTCCCCCATGTTCACCAAAAAATTATATCCCCCGACTTTATTGTGCTCTTTATGCACAATGTATGTTGGGGGGGTGCTAATAAAATGATCAAATGAAACAGATTTTCATAAATATTTCTTATTTATGAACATAAACATGCCAGTGTCTAAGCCTCCCACATGCCTCAATGCCCCACGTTAAACTGACAAAGAAACAGCAACAGAAGAGATTGCCAATTTGAGATTTGAAAAAAAAAATAAAGCAATCATGGGAAACAAATAATTATTGCACAAAATAGGTAGCTGAAGATATCCCAAAGGCATGATGCTAAACCCTTCAGGCACATTGAACCTGGCTGGGAGGACAAAGAATGAGGGCATAGCCTGGAGACATTGCAACGGATGGCTTCTAGCACCTCTAACTTAGCTGAAAGTATTCAAGAACGGGAGGAACCTGCAGCACACAGATGAAAAGCATAGAGGCAGAATGGATCACTGATGTAGAAAGGCCCAATCCTATACATCAGAGTGTTGGCATCCTTCAGTCTTGGAAGACTATGGTGTCACGCTCTGAATGGTGGTTCTGGAACAGAGTGTCCTCTGCAGTGCGCGAAGCCTGGGTAAAGTAGGTATGGAGGATAGGCTGTTACCCATGCAGCAAATCCCCCCTCTCCACGTCGCTGAAATGGTCCAATGGAAAGGCAGAAGCCAATACGGTTGGTTCCAGCGGCGTCGCAGGAGTTGCCAGAACTTGACTGTGTTCAGCCACAAACTGCCTCAGGGACTCCGGCTCCGGATTTGACCTCGAGGTTGACTCCTGAAGCCTCTTCCATAACTGGATGTAGCCACAAGGCAGTGGAGGTTTGGGATCAGAGTTTTCCTTCTCTCAGATGAGCTGCCTTCCCAGGCTGACGAGTCCCATCTACCCGGTGGCTGTTTAGTCGCCTCTTACGACAAGTACAGCCAAACTGAGGGCCTATTCTTATCCCCAGCCCCCAGGGGAAACACATCACATCAGAGTATCCCCACATCAGAGTATCCCCACAAATATTGGCAGAATGACAGTCCCGCTAGTTTAGCAGCTGCTTGTATAGAAGCCTGTTTTTTGCTTCCAGGGGGACAGGAAGGGTTGCATACTAATGGTCGTGGGGAGGGTTTGGATGTGGCCAGATGGGTGGGCTGCTGCAAGAGGCGTTGAGTCCCATGCCAAAATGATTGGCCCATGCAGGGCTCATAAGAACATAAGAAGAGCCCCACTGGATTAGGCCAAAGGCCCATCTGGTCCAGCCTCCTGGATGTCACTGGCCCACCAGAGCTCACAAGACAACAAGAGACCTGCATCCTGGTGCCACCCCCTTGCACCTGGCATTCTGAGGTGGCATCCTTCTAAAAGCAGGGGGTTGCATGTCCCCATCATGGTTTGTAATCTGTGATGGACTTTTTCTTCCAGAAAGCTATCCAATCCTATTTGAAAGGCACCTAGGCCAGATGCCATCCCCACATCTTGTGGCAAGGAGTTCCGCAGATCAATTACAAACTGAATAAAGAACTTTTGTTTGTTTGTTCTAACTCTCCCGCCATTCAATTTTAGTGACTGTCCCCTGGTTCTGGTGTTGTGCGAGAGGGAAAAGAACATCCCTCAGGCCACTCTATCCTCTGCTGCATCATTTTGTACATCTCAGGGCACAATCCTAACCTTCATTGGAACGGACAGGCCAGGTGGCCTTCATTGTATCCAATGCAGGTTTGGTACAGGCTGGGGCGCAGCTTGGAGCAAAGGGAATGATTTTGCCTTATCCCAAGCAACTCCCCAGGCAGCCCTATGGGGTTACTTGGATCTGCACCACCTAAATTGGTGGCGCAGATTCAAGCAGCCCATGTAACACCAGGCTGCTCAGGTGCAGAATTAGGATCCAGCCCATGTGCTGGATACTGGTCCCACCCCTGCTTGGGCCTGGTTCACCTGCGTTCATCCTCCCCCCACCCTGGAAAACCCCAAGAATGGCCTCCCCCTACCCATCCCAAACCCCTGCACCAGCAGTACGCCACAGGCACAATCTTACCCCATCCTGGCACAGCTCTGGTGCATATCTGTGCATCAGCCTCATCTCCTCCAGAGTCGGCGCAAACACGCTTCATGGCACATTCATGACAGCTATGCCGTAAATCACATTTGCACCAACTCCAGAGGAGGCAAGGCAGGTGCACAAGCAACTTGTGCCAGCTTGGGGGGGGTAGGTTTGGTAGGTCAATGATTCCCTCCTCAGGCACCTTTTTTCTAGTGGTTCTCACACATTTAGCACCTGGACCCACTTTTTAGAATGAGAATGATGTCATGACTGGAAGTGACATCATCAAGCAGGAAGCAATCCTAGGCTGCAATCCTTCCGGCACTTACCAAAGAGTAAGTCCCCCTGACTATCATTGTTAAAAGAATATGCATAGTAGCTTGTTAAAAGCACAGGTCTGTAACATTTCCCCAAATGCAGTCACATACCATGGTAGCATCAAGTCTAATATATTTAAAATAAAATATTGAAATGAAATTGGCTCGCGACCCACCCAGTGGGTCCCAACCCACAGTTTGAGAAACACTGTTCTAGACTGAGGAGCCTCAACACTGTAGCCTTTCCTCATAAGAGAGATGCCCCAGTCCTTGTCAGTAATCGTTCTGCACCTTTTCCAGTTCCACTAGATCCTTTTTGAGTTGTGGTGACCAGAACTGGAGCTGGGTGATGAGACAGCAGCTTTGTGGAATAGCCAGTGTGAGTTCTAGACCTGCCTCCCTCTCTTCTTTTGTCCCTGCTCTGACCAGTTATACTTGGCTCTGATCAGGTAAGTGCCTTACTAGTTAGAGCAACTCTCTTGGCTCCCAGTCTGCATCTTTGTGCAGTGAGCTACCAGGACTCTGCCTGCATGAAGGCTCCACTGTGACAAGTCCCAGTCCCTCCCCTGGCAGAAAAGTTCATTCCAGGTGGTGAAATGTCCCCCTGGACACTGTCACCATTGCAGGGAACAGCTGCACCAACATTACTAGAAGGTTGCACTAGCATTACTGGGAGGGCTGCACTGGCATGGCATAGTTAACCCCTGCATGGCATAATTAACTCCTGCTAATTGGGTAAGAGGCACTTTTTCAAGTGGGTGCTCCTCTTTTTAGCAGGGGGAGAGTAACTGGCCCACCCTGCAAGTGCCTGATCTCGTCTGATCTCGGAAGCTAAGCAGGGTCAGTCCTGGTTAGTACTTGGATGGGAGACTGCCTGGGAATACCGGGCGCTGTAGGCTTATACCATGATCTCAGAAGCTAAGCAGGGTCAGGCCTGGGTAGTACTTGGATGGGAGACCGCCTGGGAATACCGGGCGCTGTAGGCTTATACCATGATCTCAGAAGCTAAGCAGAGTCAGGCCTGGTTAGTACTTGGATGGGAGACCGCCTGGGAATACCAGGCGCTGTAGGCTTATACCATGATCTCAGAAGCTAAGCAGGGTCAGGCCTGGGTAGTACTTGGATGGGAGACCGCCTGGGAATACCAGGCGCTGTAGGCTTATACCATAGTCTTTCGAGACTGAAGGTTGCTAACCAACCATTCACCCCAGCAGTGTCTTTTCTAGTGGTCTTTTCTGCTGGTGTTCTTTTTGCATCTTTTTAGATTGTGAGCCCTTTTGGGACAGGGAGCCATTAGTTATTTGATTTTTCTCTGTAAACCGTTTTGTGAACTTTTAGTTGAAAAGCGGTATATAAATACTGTTAATAATAATAATAATAGTCTGGACAGGCTTAGAATATGATGGACATCTGTCCATGCACCATCTGTGTGGAGCCCAAACAGGATTGGGCTGTAAGTATAGTGTATTTGAGACAGAATTTATTTATAGTGTATTTGAGACAGTATAGTGTATTTGAGACAGTATCTTGTTATCTGGTGTGCTCCCTGGGGCATTTGGTGGGCCGCTGTGAGATACAGGAAGCTGGACTAGATGGGCCTATGGCCTGATCCAGTGGGGCTGTTCTTATGTTCTTATGTTCTTAGATACATCCCAGCCAGCCTAGAGATCTGGTACTTCTCTGAGGTCCACCACAGGGAAAAGCATGCCAGTTTTGCTTCTCCTGTGTATGCACCCTAATGCTAATTAGCAATGCTCGATTGAGTGACTGATTGATTGGACCTCTGGGATGTGCCTATTCATTTGAATTGGTCTTATGCAGGAGACCCTCTTGGAAGACTGTACCCCATAGACTCTACTGCCATTCATGACATCCAATAATACAAAACCTGAGCTGACTGCTTCTGGAGCATAGACGAAACCTGGATAGGAGCCAGCTGGAATGAAATTGATGATGAAATGATGAGTGCACCATGCATTTTTGTCCTTGTTCTGTCTCTATTACCACTTATGGGATTGTGGTTATCACTGTATTTGAAATCTGGTGGGATCTAATCACTGTAGATAGATCAAACTTGTTTTGGACCATCATCAGAAACAGCAGAGAGATACACAAAGTTCTTATCCTGGCAAGTCAAGACTCCATGAAAGCATAGCCATGTGTGCAACAAAGTGGGTTCTTCTTTTCTTTTTGAATCTAATTAATACTGCAGCACTTGGCTTAATTAATTAAGTCCTAGAGGCTCGCGCCTGGGGCATTTGCCCCATAGAGCCCAATGGTAGATCCGTAACTGCACAATGGGACTTCTCAAGTCTGTACCGGCTATTTTGCCAGCACAAACTTGAAAGCCTCCATGTCAGGCTTTGCAGCCCAACATAAGAACATAAGAACAGCCCCACTGGATCAGGCCATAGGCCATCTAGTCCAGCTTCCTGTATCTCACAGCGGCCCACCAAATGCCCCAGGGAGCACACCTGATAACAAGAGACCTGCAAGGCTTCCTGGGGAATTGTAGTTAAGAACATAAGAACAGCCCCACTGGATCAGGCCATAGGCCCATCTAGTCCAGCTTCCTGTATCTCACAGCGGCCCACCAAATGCCCCAGGGAGCACACCAGATAACAAGAGACCTGCAAGGCTTCCTGGGAATTGTAGTTAAGGACATAAGAACAGCCCCACTGGATCAGGCCATAGGCCCATCTAGTCCAGCTTCCTGTATCTCACAGCAGCCCACCAAATGCTCCAGGGAGTACATCAGATAACAAGAGACCTCATCCTGGTGCCCGATAGGGTACTGGGGAGCAAGTCTCTGCCAGTACCATGCCACTTCCACCTTCGTTACTTCCCTGCCTTACCCTTCCTCCACCCTGGAACGCCTTCCTCCACCCCAACAGACCTTACCATGACACATGGCTGCCCCAGGCTCCACCCAGTCCCCCAGTCCCTTACTTACTCAGGCCCCAAACCTATCCAACTTTCCAGGACTAATGCAGCCGTGGCAATGGGATGTGCACTGCATCCTATGGTAGAGGAACAGTCACAGAGGTTTCATCAAGGGAAGGAAATGTTTGTTCCCCTATCTCGAAACTGCATTGTGGCTGCATCGGTGCTGGAAAGTTGGCTAGGATTGGGCCCTTAAAAGATGTGCTTCAGCTCATCAGGCACTAGATTTTTTCAATGTTGTTTTAAATAGAAATGCTTACAAAAACTGACAATGGCAAGCCTTCTTAAGAGATGCGTTGCTTTCACACATAGGATGATGGCTTCTGTTAAGCCTAAGGAAGTGTCTGACATCCTCTTCCCTTGCATACGTATAAGAGAATTTTAAATGATTGATTAATCAATATTGTTTTATTTGCGCAACAGTCACACACCTCCAATTTTTCACAACATAGTCATCCGTCACTTAATTATTGGAATACATTCTAAGAAATGCGCTATTATTAGGTGATTTAGTCATTGTGCAAACATCATGGAATGTACTTTATGGTGGTATAGCCTACTACACACTTAGACTATATGGTAAAGCCCAGTTCTCCCCAATCCTTTTAGCACCACGACCCACTTCATCAGCCAGGTGGTGACCCAGAAAGCCTTATGGCAGCCAGATGTCATCCCAGGTTGCCTTGCAGGCCCACAGCCAGTCCCAGCCTGTGGCTCACCAAAAATTGGGTTGCAACCCACTGGTCACAGCTACACAAGGTTACACAACTACACATGGTTTTTCAGTTCCATTATAATCTTAAGGACCACCATTGTATTTGTGGTCTGTCATTGACTAAAAGTTGTTATAAGGTGCATCTTCTTGTTGGCAACCCTCAGTCTCGAAAGACTATGGTATCGCACTCTGAAAGGTGGTTCTGGAACAGCGTCTAGCGTGGCTGAAAAGGACGATTTGGGAGTGACAATCCCTTCCACACCGGGAGCAAGTGCAGTCTGCCCCTGGTCTGTCTCCCTGGCTATGGGCCTTCCTTCTTTGCCTCTTTGCCTCAGTCTCTTGGCCAAGTGTCTCTTCCAACTGGGAAAGGCCATGTTGCACAGCCTGCCTCCAAGCAGGCCGCTCAGAGGCCAGGGTTTCCCACCTGTTGAGGTCCACTCCTAAGGCCTTCAGATCCCTCTTGCAGATGTCCTTGTATCGCAGCTGTGGTCTACCTTTAGGGCGCTTTCCTTGCATGAGTTCTCCATAGAGGAGATCCTTTGGGATCCGGCCATCATCCATTCTCACGACATGATCGAGCCAATGCATACCTCTAAATAAAATGGCAACAGTTACTAAGGGCACAATCCAGATTTGCTTTATGTGCCATGAAGCACATTTGAGCCTTCTCTAGAGTCAGCTGGGCCGGCGCATGGACGCACACCAGCCAGTGGAGGCTGAATCCAGCCTCCACGCCAACTCGGAGATGGAGCCCTGTGTCGGCCAAGCTCAGCTGACGCAAGCTTCTAGGGTGGGTGGGCGGTGAGCGGAAGGTCAGGCTGGAACGGCGGTTATGCCGGATCTCATTCCCGAGCAGCGCAGAGCGACTTCAAGCCACTTCGCTTTTCTCGGACTTGTGCCACCTCTGGAGGTAGCGCAAGTCCAAGGAGACCCATTGGTGCTGCAGTGGCTTACCTAGGGGTGAGGGGAATAGTTTCCCCTTACCTCCAGCTGAGCCACTTTGGGGCCCTATCTTGTGCTGGATACAGCGCAGGCCTCCTGGCCTGCCTGTTCCAGCGCAAGATAGGATTGCGCTATAAATGGCAAATGTCATTACACTTTTTTGCAAGGAAATAATTTTGTAAAATGATTCCTTATGGGAGTCCCATTAATACCCAAATGTCTGCTGTACTTAGAGAGGAATCTCAATGAAGCACCACTAGCTTGTAGAATTTATGCCTTAGAGTATTTTTGATTAATCTTTTCAATTGTGGTGGAAGGGAGAGAAAGTTCTTTTGAGAGATTTCTGCTGCTCTTCATCATCACAAAATCAGTTCAATTTCGTTGATCTCTTGGTAAACATGATAGTGCACTTGATGAGTCAATTACCCAGGGAATAGAAGCACTTGCTGCTTGGAGAAATGTGGAACAGCTACTTTTATCACCCATGTCATTTCCACTGGTGAGCAAGGGACTAATTGAACCATACCAGAGTCATTACAGATATTGTTGCTTGGGATAAATAAGGTGATATACTCTATCTACAGGTGGTAACGTACCTCCATTGCAGGGGTGTCCAAACCCCAGCCCTGGGGCCACTTGCGGCCCTCGAGGCCTCTCAATGCAGCCCTCAGAGAACCCCCAGTCTCCAAAGAGCTTCTGGCCCTCCGGAGATTTGTTTGAGCCCACACTAGCTCGATGCAACTGCTCTCTGCATGAGGGCGACTGTTTGACCTCTCGAGCGAGCAGTGAGATGAGGGCTCCCTCCACTGCTTGCTGTTTCACATCTGTGATGCAGTAGCGGCAGAAAAGGAAAGGCCAGCCTTGCTTTGTGCGAGGCCTTTCATAGGCCTTGAGCTATTGCAAAACCTTCATTCATTCATATAAGTTCATCTTTACTATAGTCATTTATGTAAACTTATGTAAATTTATTCAAATTTGAAATGTAAATTAATTATTCCCCCCCCGGCCCCCAACACAGTGTCAGAGAGATGATGTGGCCCTCCTGCCAAAAACTTTGGACACCCCTGCTCCATTGGGTAGGTAGTGTGGTAAATCCTTCAGGCTTGAGTCGCTGTCTGAGAAAAAAGAACACATGTAGTTGTACCATGGGCTCTCTTTGTCCATGAGCTTAGCATCCTGGTGCCCAATAATTATTCATGGAAGCCAAGTCCATGGCTGGAGGGCCTCAGACAACATCCCAGATATGCTCAGGCTACTGGCCACTTCTGGTTCACACCAGAGACTTCCCCATGCCTCAGAAGGCCTCCAGGACACACTTGCAGTTCGCCACTTCCCGTTTGTGCTGGCAACCTCTGGTTGCATCTACAGGTGTTCTGAGGTGCGGGGAGGCCCCCAGGTAAGTAATTGCAATGCTGCGCTGCCCCCCATTTCATTATCCATGGAATTTAGTATCCCTGGAGGGTACTGGAACAGCATCGCTGTATTGTAGGACTAGAATCAGCGGGAAGAAGATCCTTGAGAACTCTCATCAGGACACCTCCCACCATTAACCTAAGCCTGGACCATTCCACAGAACAAGTGCACTTTCTGGATACCTTATTGTGGATACAGTTACAGATCACCACCTTACACATTAGAGGGAAACCCACTAATGGCCACACCTATCTACATATTTCTAGCACACACACAATGCACAATCCATGAGCCAAGTTCTCACACACACACAGTTCAACATCTGTCCCAATTCCTCAAACAAGGATTCACATTTGAAGGATTTATGACTCTGACCTCCCACAGGCTTCAGTTATAGGTCTTCTCTACACTACAGAGAATCCCCTAATCTCAAACAACTACCCATGATGTGTATCTGGATACATCATGCGTATCCATGAGGGGATAGAGGGAAGTTTTTTTCCCCTCGCACGCAAAACCAGGGGACATCCACTAAAATCAGCAGCATACTCAGTGCCCAAAGCAGAGATGTCATGTGGCATGGTGTCACTTTCAGGTTCTCCCTGAAACATCACTTCCAGGAAGGCACATTCCCCCCCCCCCAACATACACACACATAAAGGAGTGCATGGGATGATGCCCCCTTGGCTCACTCTCCCTGGGGCTGGCAGTGGGGTCCAGCAGAGGTTTCAGAAGCACCCTCCAACCTCACACCCTACAGGGACCACACTTTGCAACCACACCTCCCTCCCTGCTCACCCACCATTCTCCGCTTAGGCTGGCCTGCGCCCCTTCTCGCCAGTGCCCGCTGCATGGCACACCTTCGCCCACAGGCCTATCTAGAGGGTTCTGCTGGGAAACGTCACTTGCCGCTGCCCCCTTTCCCCTCCTCTGGAGGAGGCTCAATGACCCAAGATGACTCTGACTAAAATTGACTGGTGAGAGAGTTAGACTAAAGGAAAGTGTGTAATTAATCACAGTGTGTAATTAATCTGCGGAACTCCTTATACTCTTGTCAGCAATGCGGGACATGAACCCAGGGCCTAGGCCCTGCAATGAATCCATGTGCCAATTCTCTCCACTCAAATAACACTCTTAGGGGATTTAACTTGGGATTTAAATTTGGGATTCAATAACATCAGCTATATCTGGTGGCGTAGCTGGACGGGGGCAGAGCAGCCAGCCTGGCGGGGAGCCATTCCCTTTGGAGCCATTCCCTACGGGGGGGGGGCAAAACGGAGTCGTACGCCACCGGCTATATCATCAGGGTTCATTCACCTGCTCATTCTCAGATATGATACATGTCACACTACCAGTCATACAATGTCTTCTTGTGTCTACCTAGGACAAAGGGCCCAATCCTATTCAACTTTCCAGCTCCGGTGCAACTGCAGTGCAGCCCCGAGGTAAGGGAACAAATGTTCCCATGCCTCGAGGAGGCCTCTGTGACTGCCTCCCCACCACAGGATGCAGCGCACCTCCAGTTGACACTGGTTCACTGGTTTCAGAGACACTTGCTAATGCAGCAAACAGTCTAATTGTACACAAATATGCTGTGCTGCATCCCCCCCCCCAGGGTAATTTCCTCTGCTGGAGGTCTCCTTGGGGTAAGCGGACATTTTCCCCTTGCACTGGTGCTGCTGATCCCACCCTCCAGGGCCTGACCTCTCCTTCCTCTGTCCCCATCAGCATCTTCACCGCCCCACTTTTCCACACACACCCCCACCACCACCACCACCACCCC
Source organism: Tiliqua scincoides (assembly GCF_035046505.1). NCBI lineage: Eukaryota > Metazoa > Chordata > Lepidosauria > Squamata > Scincidae > Tiliqua > Tiliqua scincoides. The sequence goes on along the minus strand of NC_089821.1, from coordinate 5,410,296 downwards.
GCGCCACACTTACTTGCTCCAGCAGGCATCTCTCCATGCAAGGAGAGGTGTGGTAAACAGTTACAAAGCCATTTTCAGCACTTTCGCAAAGGCACAAAGGCTTAGCATGCCAAAGTGTGAGCTCCGCTCTCCTGGCACACCAGTCAGTTAGGACTGGGCCAAAGACCTGTTGGACCTTAGATGCTGATGGCACAATCCTATTCTCTTCTTGAGCAGGTGCAGCAACTGCTGTGCCAGCATCAGTGGCGTCACTAGGGTTTGTACCACCCGGTATGGGAGGCCAGCGCATCACCCCCACCATGGACCTCCTCCCATGAACTGGGCAGCGCAATGATCCAGGTGGACGGCATGGTGATATCACCCTGCCCCCACTGGTTTTTTGGCTATACCTTTTGATAGAACACAGATATTTCAACACAGTTTTTTTTCATTGCATTCTGCTGTAAATTACACATTGAATGGTATATAACATGATGGTATTATTCCTACAAACAGTGATTTTAGCTATTTTGGTCACTAGCTGTGTCACCCCCCCCCCCCCGGTATCACCTTACTAACATTTTATTGGTTCTGTGCTGTGTCATAAGTAATAACATCTCATTGGCTCTTTGAACAATCAGTCTCATTGGTCCATTTTGAATTAAGGAAACGTACTTTTTTGTTACGTAAGACAGTTGCATTCGTGTTTTTTGGTTTTTTTGGCCTTAACTTTTGATAGAATGGAGATATTCCACTCCTTTTTTTTTTCATTGCATTCTGCTGTAAATTATGCATTGAGAGGTATATAATATGATGGTATTATTCCTACAAATCGTGCACATGCCCGATCTCGTCTGATCTCGGAAGCTAAGCAGGGTCAGGCCTGGTTAGTTCTTGGATGGGAGACCGCCTGGGAATACCAGGTGCTGTGGGCTTATACCATAGTCTTTCGAGACTGAAGGTTGCCAACCACTCAGAGATTTTGGTCACTAGTGGTGTCACCCACCTGTGTGCGTCACCCGGTGTGATCTGCACACCCCATACTTACCTAGCGACACCACTGGCCAGCACACGTTTTTGCAAATATACCGTGCATTACAACAGTGCAGAAGTTACAACAAATGTAAGTGCATTACAACAGTGCAGAAGTTACAGGTGCTAGTGGGAAGGCCTGCACTATCCAGTGGTGCCAGTGGAAGCCTTGGCACACAGTGGAACAGGTAAGCTCCATGCTGGGCAGCAGAGGGGTGGAGGAGACCAGGGATGTGGCATAATGGGGCTGAGGGAGGGAGGACATGGATCAGGAGGGGGTGGATTGCCAGCGCTGGTGCACACCATATCCTATCCCCAGGTCAGATCTGCCAACGCAACTCTACTCAAACTTGGGCTGGCAAAGAAGCAGGTGGAAGTCCAAGTAGACTCATTGCTGCAAGGAGCAAGGGGTCAAATGTCCTGTTATCTCGAGGAGACTTCCAGCCTGTTCAATTCCTGCGCAGGATGCAGCGTGGCCCTGCTGGCCCCGCTCCATTAGCGCCGGGTAGGACTGGGCTATGAAAATGTATACTAGCAAGACTTTCCAGCCACACAATCCTATACATGCTTACTTGGCAGTAAGTCCCATTTTGTTCAATGGAGCTTACTCCCAGTGTGCTTAGGATTGCAGCCTGAATGTAGCTAGATTCTGGATATGCCATTATGCTGTTGTTATGGCTGCTCTGCCGAGAGTATATGACGAAATTAAATAATCATATCCTACGACACATATCCTCGTATTTATGTGTCAAGTATTAAATGCAGCACTACCAAGTATACTTCATAAAGGACAATGCTCTAAACCACTCTATACTCCCTGCACAAGTGAATAATGGATGCTAATCTTTAGAGATTACTTTGCGTATTTATTTAAGATAGTCACCGCAGTATTTAAACTCTGGGGACAATACATGTTGGTACAACTCACAAGCTATATATGAGAAATAAAATCTGGAGAAACTACTTTACTCGTAAAATATGTTTTTTAAAAAAATTTATTTAAACAAAACAACTGCCTTTTTCACCGGATTTCCTATTTAAACTATCAAAATAAAATGTATTTGTTCCCTGATTTTGAAGACAAATTCCAAGGTACAGGGTGGAGAAGAGCGACATCTTTTCATACAGAGTATGGCAAGACTCTAGAAGATGTAACTATTGCCGCCTGATTAGAGGTGGAAGAAAACAGCAATAACGAAAAAAAAAAATGCCTAACACCACTTTTTGCACTTCTCATTTTTGTAAAGATACAAAAAAAAAAAAAAAAAAACCAACCCTCAAATCTTAAAAAAAAATTGCTTTTCTATTTATTCAGTTGGGCAGGTGCATAGGTAATCTGTGGCTGTATCTGCTGACACGATAACAGCTATATCACCCACCTAGTACACGTTTAAAGCAATTATAATTTATAAGTATAATGTACATTTTGAATAAAAGCAGGTAACATAGCTTTCTGCACTTCTAACTTTTGGAAAATTCATTTACTGCATTTCTACCCTGTCTTTCTCCCCAAAGGGACCCAAAGCAGCTTACAACAACAATTTCAAAAATACAAAGAACATCAAATTCACAATTAAAAACACAAACCATACAATAAAAATCCTTCACAATTAAAAACAGCTTTAAAAAGCAATAAAATGTTAATATAATAAAACAGTGGTTCCCAAAGTCCTCCTTAGGAGGAGGGAACCACCTAAGTGCTTGCGGGGGTGAGGGGACTGCAGCAATGAGATTCCCAGGAAAGGCTACGGCATTTGGGCCTCTTCAGCCTAGAAAAGAGACGCCTGAGGGGGGACATGATTGAGACATACAAAATTATGCAGGGGATGGACAGAGTGGATAGGGAGATGCTCTTTACACTCTCACATAATACCAGAACCAGGGGACATCCACTAAAATTGAGTGTTGGGAGAGTTAGGACAGACAAAAGAAAATATTTCTTTACTCAGCGTGTGGTCGGTCTGTGGAACTCCTTGCCACAGGATGTGGTAATGACATCTGGCCTGGATGCCTTTAAAAGGGGATTGGACAAGTTTCTGGAGGAAAAATCCATTACAAGTTACGAGCCATGATGTGTCTATGCAACCTCCTGATTTTAGAAATGCGCTACATCAGAATGCCAATGCAAGGGAGGGCACCAGGATGCAGGTCTTGTTATCTGGTGTGCTCCCTGGGGCATTTGGTGGGCCGCTGTGAGATACAGGAAGCTGGACTAGATGGGCCTATGGCCTGACCCAGTGGGGCTGTTCTTATGTTCTTAACTACAATTCCCAGGAGGCCTTGCAGGTCTCTTGTTATCTGGTGTGCTCCCTGGGGCATTTGGTGGGCCGTTGGATAGGTTGGAAAGTTGGATAGGTTTGGGGCCTGAGTAAGTAAAGGACTGGGAGACTGGGTGGAGCCTGGGGCAGCCATGTGTCATGGTAAGGTCTGTTGGGGTGGAGGAAGGCGTTCCAGGGTGGTGGAAGGGTAAGGCAGGGAAGTAACGAAGGTGGAAGTGGCAAGGTACTGGCAGAGACTTGCTCCCCAGTACCCTATCGGGCACCAGGATGAGGTCTCTTGTTATCTGATGTACTCCCTGGAGCATTTGGTGGGCTGCTGTGAGATACAGGAAGCTGGACTAGATGGGCCTATGGCCTGATCCAGCGGGGCTGTTCTTATGTTCTTAACTACAATTCCCAGGAAGCCTTGCAGGTCTCTTGATATCTGGTGTGCTCCCTGGGGCATTTGGTGGGCCGCTGTGAGATACAGGAAGCTGGACTAGATGGGCCTATGGCCTGATCCAGTGGGGCTGTTCTTATGTTCTTAAACTACAATTCCCAGGAAGCCTTGCAGGTCTCTTGTTATCAGGTGTGCTCCCTGGGGCATTTGGTGGGCCGCTGTGAGATACAGGAAGCTGGACTAGATGGGCCTATGGCCTGATCCAGTGGGGCTGTTCTTATGTCCTTAACTACAATTCCCAGGAAGCCTTGCAGGTCTCTTGTTATCAGGTGTGCTCCCTGGGGCATTTGGTGGGCCGCTGTGAGATACAGGAAGCTGGACTAGATGGGCCTATGGCCTGATCCAGTGGGGCTGTTCTTATGTTCTTAAACTACAATTCCCAGGAAGCCTTGCAGTTCTCTTGTTATCAGGTGTGCTCCCTGGGGCATTTGGTGGGCCGCTGTGAGATACAGGAAGCTGGACTAGATGGGCCTATGGCCTGATCCAGTGGGGCTGTTCTTATGTTCTTAAACTACAATTCCCAGGAAGCCTTGCAGGTCTCTTGTTATCAGGTGTGCTCCCTGGGGCATTTGGTGGGCCACTGTGAGATACAGGAAGCTGGACTAGATGGGCCTATGGCCTGATCCACTGGGGCTGCTCTTATGTTCTTACACTGCTGTTATGAAAGGGGGGGGGGCAGTTCCTGACTTACCTGAAGCCAGTGACGGGCCCACACCTCCGCAGGGCTCCCCAAGCTTGGAAAATAAAGAAAATTTTGAAGTGATTTCCAGAATTGACTTCCAATTATAAGGTTTCTTCAGTTTCCAGGCTTGGGGAGCCCTGCAAAGGTGTCTCTGGGGATCTCGGCACACCCCCCCCCCCCTCCCTGGATCCCATCACTGGTTTCAGGTAAGCCAGAACACACACACCCCCTTTCTCCAGCAGCAATGCAGTCCTGGGCATCGCAATGCTGCAATCTCCCTGCCCTACCCCTTAAGGGGCCAGACCTAAGTACTTCCCCAGCTGGTGGGTCACGACCCACCAGTTTTGGAAGCACTGTAATAAAAACACAGGAGCTGCAGCTGCAATCTTATAAAAACCCCAAGCCTGTAAAAGCCAGATGTTAAAATGATGTTAAGATGTTAAACACTGAAGTCCCTGAAAAAGTTAAACCATTTTCTTCCACCTCTACTCCTGGTGGATAAAGTGTCTTTGGCACCTTGCACGCATATTTGCAGGTTTCTTTGGTCCAAGAACAACATGACTTTCTCCCTCTGCATTAATTTCTTGAAATCCCTTCTTCCTTGCATGCAGGGCCTGCCTACTCATGAGGTCAACTGAAGGGGTTGCCTAAGGCAGTAGGTTGGTGAGGAGTGTAATGGAAATGCACAAGATTCCTCGCGGAGATAGGATGTGGTGTCAACAGTTGCCCCTTTGCACTGGCAGATAAGCAAAAGGGCCCTCGGGATAAAAGCAGCACCTGCAGGAAGGTAAAGGGGTGTGGGTAGTAGGAGGAGGAAAGTGTGGAGAAGCAAGTAAGCAAAACTGATGGATTAATAGACCGTGGAACTAATGGACTATCTGATGGATTACTGGACCTGTTGACTGACCAATGGCTAGCTGACTAATGGACAGACGGATGAATGGACTGCTGGAACAGAGACTGCTGGAGGCACTGGAGATTGGTGTATGGCTGCTATGCCCAAGACCTGCTGAGGACCCAGGTGTTGCTGTAGTGGCTGGAGAAACTGCAGGCAGGAGAGGGGAGGAAGGAGGACCTCTGCTGGTGGTGGGGTGCTGTAGTGGAGAACTGGGGCCATTGTTGGGGAACAAAGGGAAACTAATTAGCTTACAGTGGGCATAAGTTATGTAAGTGAAGCTTTGATCGGGAATCTGGTAAAACAAGGGGGCACCCACTTCTTCCTGCCTACTTGCCCCACTGCCTTCTTCTGCTCCCTGGTTTGCAATAGGAAGAGGGGGACAGAGAGGAAGAGGAAGAAGGAAAAAGAGGCAGGATGTCTAGCGGCTGAGATGTCACTTTACCTGGAAAAGCTAAGCAGGATCAGCTCAGGTTTTGCCTAGGGTGGGTGACCAGAAGCTGCTGGCAAGAGACAGAGGAATGCAACTGACTTCATGCCATTCGTGGTCTATTCTCGCCTATTCTGAAGCTATCTGGACCCTTCAGAAGCAATCCCAGCATCTGTAGCAGATCCTACAGAAGGGCCCTGCTAGATCAGGTCAAAGGTCCAGCTCCGTGTCTCACAGAGGCCCACCAAATGCTTCAGGAATCACACAACCTGTGTCCTGGTGCATCTGGCAATCAGAGGCAGCCTACCTCTACCTCGCACATACCCACCAAGACTTGTAACCCGTGATAAACATTTCCTCCAGAAATTTGTCCAATTCCCTCTTAAAGGCATCCAGGCAAGATGCCATCACTACTTCCTGTGGCAAGGAGTTCCACAGACTAATTACATGCTGGGTAAAGAAGTATTCTCTTTTGTCTGTCCTAACTCTCCCAACACTCAGCTTTAGTGGATGTCCCCTGGTTCTGGTGTTATGTGAGAGGGAAAAGAGCCTTTATGATGAAAAGAGCTTATGAAAAGAGTGGATTTGTTTTGCTCCAGCGCAAGGGATCTCTATCCCATTGTGCATTCCAGTTCATCTTGAAACAGCAAAAGTTTCTCACCTGCCTACACAACAGAGTAACTAGAATTAAGAATTGTTGTTGGCATCCTTCAGTCTCAGAAGACCATGGCATCACGCTCTGAATGGTGCGGAACAGAGTGTCCTCTCCAGTGCGCGAAGCCTGGGTAAAGTAGGTATGGAGGATAGGCTGTTACCCATGCAGCAAATCCCCCCTCTCCACATCGCTGAAATGGTCCAATGGAAAGGCAGAGGCCAATACGGTTGGTTCCAGCGGCGTCGCAGGAGTTGCCAGAACGTGACTGTGTTCAGCCATGAACTGCCTCAGGGACTCCGGCTCCAGATTTTGCCTCGAGGTTGACTCCTGAAGCCTTTTCCATAACTGGATGTAGCCACAAGGCAATGGAGGTTTGGGATCAGAGTTTTCCTTCTCTCTGATGAGCTGCCTTCCCAGGCTAACAGGTTCCATCTACCCGGTGGCTGTTTAGTCGCCTCTTATGACAAGTACAGCCAAACTGAGGGCCTATTCTTATCCCCAGCCCCCAGGGGATTAAGAATTAAGAATGCTGCCTTTGTATCTATTTCCAGTGTTACAATGAATGCCCATATGTTAGTATTTGTTTCACATCTGCTTTCAACAAGACGCCGAGCTTGACTGGGATGCCAGTCAAACCGAACGCCATGTGTCTGGCTGTGGATCCTGAGTGAGAGTCAACATTTTGATGGAAAAGTACTTATACTGCCCACATACAGTTGGGGGAGTAGAGAAGCAATACTGTGCAATTGTGGCAGTAACAAAGGACCCCATAAAAGGGGAGGGCAACAAAAATAGGTTTGTGACCAGCATGCCTTGAAAAATGAGACTGACACGGTACCATTTTGAATGGCTTAAGGCAAGCTACGGACAGGCTGTTTTGTTTTTTATGTTGAAGGCAGTGGTGTAGCTAGAGGGGGAGCAAAGCGCTAAGTGTTGCAGGAGCCTCACCGTGGTGAGAAATGGGCCACTCCCCTTCAGAACCAGGCATTCATCTCCATTTTGCTCCCACCGCCTGGAATTTCTCTGAGGGGGAAGGATCCCTTGCACACTGTGGCAAAGTTGCCTGCAAAACTTAGTGCTTTGCACCTCCACTAGCTATGCCACGGGTGATAGCCCAACCTCCATACTAACTATTTGTAGAAGGCCATGTGGGAGCCCCATTGGGGAAAATCAAAGCATGGGCTTGTTGATTTCCTAAAGACACTCGTATATTTCTCTTCATAATTCAAACACTGTAGAGTTGCTTGACAACAGTGACACCCACAAAATTAAATCAAGGGCATTAAAGCCTCTGTTAGTCCCCCTTATCTGTCTCCAGACTTTAAGGTATACAGGTGCGCTCTCTTTATCTGAGGTACGGAACCCTCAATGCTGGTTCTGAACCCGTGCTGGAGGGCTGGAGACGCAACCGGAAGTACCTTCCAATCATGTCCAGGGAGGTTTTCTGAGGCTCAAGGAAGCTGTGCACAGCCTGCCCGAGCCTCGGAAAGCCTTTGAAGGCCTCTATGATGGGTTTTGGAAAACCAGAAGCACCTTTCTAAGGTTTCTGGGAGGCTTTTAAGGCCTTCTGAAGCTCGGGGAGACCATGAACAACTTCCTCAGGCCTCAGAACACCTCCTGGATGGGACCCCCCATGAATTCAATTAACTGTGAGAATCGATGATGCCCGGATCCCAAAGGATCTCCTCTATGGAGAACTTGTGCAAGGAAAGCGCCCTACAGGTAGACCACAGCTGCGATACAAGGACATCTGCAAGAGGGATCTAAAGGCCTTAGGAGTGGACCTCAACAGGTGGGAAACCCTGGCCTCTGAGCAGCCCGCTTGGAGGCAGGCTGTGCAGCATGGCCTCTCCCAGTTTGAAGAGACACTTGGCCAACAGTCTTGAGGCTAAGAGGCAAAGAAGGAAGGCCCACAGCCAGGGAGACAGACCAGGGACAGACTGCACTTGCTCCCAGTGTGGAAGGGATTGTCACTCCCGAATCGGCCTTTTCAGCCACACTAGATGCTGTTCCAGAACCACCATTCAGAGCGCAATACCAGTCTTTCGAGACTGAAGGTTGCCAACAGGTTCTCACACATTTAGCACAGGGACCCACTTTTTAGAATGAGAATCTGTCAGGACCCACTGGGAGTGATGTCATGACCAGAAGTAACATCATCAAGTAGAAAATTTTAACAGGCTGCAATCCTACTGAGGATTAAGTCCCATTGACTATCATTATTAAAAGAATATCTGTAATAGCTTATTAAAAGTACAGGTCTGTTAACATTTCCCAAGCCTATGAGAGGTGGACATTGGGGCCCCATCAAGTTATGGATCATTTATTCCAAATATATCCAGAAACTGACATAGCTGGGACATGACTCATTCTTTAAATTAGCACATCACATTTTTATACAGTGACTTGGAAACTTACTCACCCTCTTTTAAAAATCAGTTGCTTCCTGTAATCAATTACTTTAGATGCTGCTTTGTATGCTCATTAGGGAGATAAAGCGGGGTATAAATTTGTCAATAAATACATAATTGATAAAGAACTGAGAAAATGCCCCGAAAGCATTAGTGATGAGCAGTTTTCTCAGATGTCTCTCAAGTTTAACCAGCCTTTTTCTTACAGTCTATTTAGACTGAAAGAATAGGTTACTTTGTATTTTTTTTTTATTTCATAAAAGAGAAAATTAATAAAGCAAAAAGGAGAATAAAGTAGGCTCGGCTGTTGGCCACAGTTGGACATTCATGTCTCATTTTGCCTGTAGGCAAATGCAACATTTAAATGCATACGCTTTGCATATTATTATCATAAGCATAGTGTAGGTTGCAAAAATGACCCTTGTCAAATCCTTGAACGCTCAAATTATAGCTGAATTTCAAAAGACCAGCAAAAGTAATGCCTGACAATAGTGCTTAGGACGCAATTAACGAGAGATCAACAAGAGCACAGCAGCTTGTGCTCTTTCGGTATCCCACCCCTCTCAAACAAAAAAATTGAGGGGGTGGGGAAATAAGGAAGGAGGAGCCGAGAAAGGGGCGGGTTTGCATGCAATCCTTTGTCCCATGAAGGCTTTCTTTATGTGCAACGATGGCTCTGGGATGCTATGAGGTTACTCGAGGACAGCAGCCCATCCCAGGCATACACAGCCATCTAAAAAAGGAGTGAAAAGCCTTCATTCAGACAAGAGGTGAAGCACAAACCCACAGCCAGAGGCCAAATAATTACAGATGCATCTCAAATGTGTTAGCGACAGGGGAATTTATCGGAAAGGATGGTGATTATGCATCAGTTTAGCTCTTTCCCGGTATAAATAGTCTAATTAATTTAGATATTAAAAAATGGCAATGACTCTTGGTGATATTTGGGTAACAGAAAGGAAGGAGTGCAGGTTTAAAGAGAGTGCTGCCCTCCCAAAAACCAGAATAGAGATTTGTTAGACTTGTAGCCCAAGCCTATCCTTCCCACGGCCATAGCATGCAGCCAGACCAAAACAGGGTGTGGTGAGGGGGTCCAATCAGAAAGGGGAAGGGAGAGGCAAAGGAAAATCTTTCCCCCTGGAAGACCCTTGATTGCCAATGGGTCTCCTCGGACCTGCACCAGCTCTTTAGCTGGCGCAAGTCTGAGGAGACAAAGAGGGTGTGTCAGCAGGCTCCGGAAGGGATAAAATCTGGTGCAAGTTGCTTGTACCAGGTGCCATCTCTTCCTGCCTCTGTTACGCCCACATCCCTCCCCCTGAGCCACCCCAATCCTCCCACCCCATTCCGCCCATGCTGCCAACTTACCATTGCCAATGGGGACTCTCCTCACTGCTGCCACATGTGGAGTCCCCTTTTCCTTTCCTCAACACAGTCAAAGAACAAGATTAGGAGCAACTGCAGAATGTTCCTTTCTCAGTACTCCAGTGGTACTGAGAGAGGAGTGCCCTTACCCACTAAGGGGATTCTTGGAGACCTTTGCTTTAGGACAGAGGCCTCTGAAGAAGCCCAGTCATGGAAGGCACAGGTAGGACAAGACTGCAACAGCATGATTTGCTCAGCTGAATGACTTGTGTGGTTGTTGCCTGCTTGTGTGTGTGTGGGGGGGGTGCTTCACAGATTGGCCAGTTAGGCCCCTGGAACATCAGTGGATCATTGCACCATCATCAATATAAATGCTCTGTTAGCTATATTCCTGTATACGTGTGTAGCCCAATCCTATCCTTCCCTGGAGCTGCACGCACACACACAAGTTAGGACAGGAGTAAGAGCCCCATCTACCCTTCTCCAGCTCCAGCGCTAAGCCCAGTACTGAGTGGATGTTGTAAGAGCTCTGGGCAGCAGTGGGGGCCACTGGGGCAGGAGGGAGGCGTTCCGGGGCGGGAGGAGGGTGAGGAGGGAGGAGGAACCAGCCCCGAAGGTGGCTGGGATAGGCGAAGCCCTGCACCACCATATCCTATCTTCTGTGTTGGGCTGCAAAGCCTGACATGGAGATTCTCAAGTCTATGCCGGCAAAATAACCAGTGCAGACTGGAGAAGCCGCATTGCTGGCCTGGGGCTTTCCCCTGGGGAAGGGAAACCAGGGATGCCCCAGTGGTGCTGCTGGATGCAGTAGTTGCCATTTTGGTGAACATAAGAACAGCCCCACTGGATCAGGCCGTAGGCCCGTCTAGTCCAGCTTCCTGTATCTCACAGCGGCCCACCAAATGCCCCAGGGAGCACACCAGATAACAAGAAACCTGCAAGGCTTCCTGGGAATTGTAGTTAAGAACATAAGAACAGCCCCACTGGATCAGGCCATAGGCCCATCTAGTCCAGCTTCCTGTATCTCACAGCGGCCCACCAAATGCCCCAAGGAGCACACCAGATAACAAGAGACCTGCAAGGCTTCCTGGGAATTGTAGTTAAGAACATAAGAACAGCCCCACTGGATCAGGCCATAGGCCCATCTAGTCCAGCTTCCTGTATCTCACAGAGGCCCACCAAATGCCCCAGGGAGTACACCAGAGAACAAGAGACCCGCAACCTGGTGCCCTCCCTTGCATCTGGCATTCTGACATAGGCCATTTCTAAAATCAGGAGGTTGTAATACACATCATGGCTTGTAACCCATAATGAATTTTTTTCCTCCAGAAACTTGTCCAATCCCCTTTTAAAGGCGTCCAGGCTAGACCAGGCTAGACGCCATCACCACATCCTGTGGCAAGGAGTTCCACAGACCAACCACACGCTGAGGAAAGAAATATTTTCTTTTGTCTGTCCTAACTCTCCCAACACTCAACTTTAGTGGGTGTCCCCTGGTTCTGGTGTTATGTGAGAGTGTAAAGAGCATCTTCCTATCCGCTCTGTCCATCCCCTGCATAATTTTGTATGTCTCAATCATGCCGGCAGGGATAGGATTGGGCTGCATCCCAATGCAGTGGGAGTTCTGTGTAGAAATGTATCAGTTTGAGCTGCAGTCCTTTAACGGGCTTCGATCGAGGGTCTCGGTTTTTAACATCTATTGCATTTGTAATCCATCTGTGTGTTTTTTTTCTAGTGAAAAATCTATTAATGACACTTTGTTTATGCAATATTATACATTGTTATATATAAAGGGGTCCATCTGGAGTAATGGCTGCAGTACACAAGACTGACTGTTCTTGGTTGTCATAAGTATAACATATTAGCAATGGATTTTTTTCTCCTAATTTTGAAGTTGAAAGAACTGTACCTGCCATCTACTGGAAGCAGAAGGGCAATGCATTGAAGCAACACAGGATTTTTATATACTTTCTCTTTTTAAAAACACTGCTGTCAAATGATTTATTTGAGTCAGTAACCCAACTGATTTTAATTGCGCTACGGCTTAAAACCCTTTAGCACTTGAGATCATAATCATTCTTATTAAAATTCCAAAGAACACATTTCCGACATCTCAAATGGCAAGAAGGATAAACTACAAAAATAAGTACTTTATACTCCTTTTCACCGAACATACTTGTAAAGGTCATGCAAACTGTTATGAAAAAGTTGAAAAGAAGTTTGCAAAATAAGCTTCTCTTCCGGTGTTCAATTTATACACATATATAGATGGGGGGGGGGGAGGAGAGACACCACCCAAAGGTAATTTCTGAACTCAAACCAGTTTTGTTTCTAGAATCATGCAAACTGAACAATCGCACACAGCATAAAGTACCCCCAGTTCCTTTGTGTTCAGCTACTCTCTTGTCACAAAGCTGAACCTTTGGAACCAATGACAGGAGGTCATTTGAACAAAGGGAAATCTATGCCCAGTTCTTTTTTGCTTGGTATTGGCAACCTTCAGTCTCGAAAGACTATGGTATCGCGCTCTGAAAGGTGGTTCTGGCACAGCGTCTAGTGTGGCTGAAAAGGCCAATCCGGGAGTGACAATCCCTTCCACACCGGGAGCAAGTGCAGTCTGTCCCTGGTCTGTCTCCCTGGCTATGGGCCTTCCTTCTTTGCCTCTTAGCCTCAGACTGTTGGCAAAGTGTCTCTTCAAACTGGGAAAGGCCATGCTGCACAGCCTGCCTCCAAGCAGGCCGCTCAGAGGCCAGGGTTTCCCACTTGTTGAGGTCCATCCCTAAGGCCTTCAGATCCCTCTTGCAGATGTCCTTGTATCGCAGCTGTGGTCTACCTGTAGGGCGCTTTCCTTGCAGGAGTTCTCCATAGAGGAGATCCTTTGGGATCCGGCCATCATCCATTCTCACGACATGACCAAGCCAACGCAGTTGTCTCTGTTTCAGCAGTGAATACATGCTAGGGATTCCAGCACGTTCCAGGACTGTGTTGTTTGGAACTTTGTCCTGCCAGGTGATGCCGAGGATGCGTCGGAGGCAGCGCATGTGGAAAGCGCTCAGTTTCCTCTCCTGTTGTGAGCGAAGAGTCCATGACTCGCTGCAGTACAGAAGTGTACTCAGGACGCAAGCTCTGTAGACCTGGATCTTGGTATGTTCCGTCAGCTTCTTGTTGGACCAGACTCTCTTTGTGAGTCTGGAAAACGTGGTAGCTGCTTTACCGATGCGCTTGTTTAGCTACTTTTTTGCTACTGTACAACAATTCACCATGTTCAACAATTCACCATGGGGAGACATGATTGAGACATACAAAATTATGCAGGGGATGGATGAAGTGGATAGGGAGGATTTTTTTCCCTTCTCACTCAACATCTGAACCAGGGATATCCACTAAAATTGTGTGTTGGGAGAGTGAGGGCAGACAAAAGGAAATATTCCTTTCCCAGCATGTAATTAGTCTGTGGAACCCCTTGCCACAGGATGTGGTGATGACATCTGGCCTGGATGCCTTTAAAAAGGGATTGGATAAATTTCTGGAGGTAAAGTCCATCACAGGTTACAAGCCAAGATGAGATTGTGCAAGATCTGATTTTCGGCTACCTCAGAATGCCAGGATGCAGGTCTCTTGTTCTCTTGTGTGCTCTGGTGGGCCACTGTGAGATCCAGGAAGCTGGACTAGATGGGCCTTTGACCTGATCCAGCGTGACTCCTCTTATGTTCATTTTAATTGGCTGTTAAAAATATTCAATTTATTTGCATTCACAGCACAGTTCAGAAACTGATGGTGCAATACATAATTGTGAAATAGCCAAAGATTTCTTGCATGAATGTGGAGAACTTATGCCCTCTTTTGAATGAAACATCCAGTGTAAAATTGTTTTGGTGATGTAGCTTTTCTTTTGGGGGGGGGGGGTGATATAGCTGAAATGATTGAAGCTGGAGAATGGGAAAAGCCTTGTCATTTTTTGAACAACTGCAGGAATTAGGGCACTCTATTTGAGGCATTAGGGCACTCTACAACAGCTAGACAGAAAACAGATAGCCACTGAAGCCACATCAAATCTGAAAATCATTTTTCTTTCCCATTGGCTCCAAGGTCATTTAGGTTTCAAGCATTTGTGGGTCTCTCCTACCAAAAAGTATGCAATATTCTCAGGTTAACTTTAATCCTTACTTATTTACAGCATTTTTATCCCAAATTTTATTTTTCTTCAAGCCAGGGGTGTCCAAACTTTTTGGCAGGAGGGCCACATCATCCCTCTGACACTGTGTTGGGGGCCAAATTTATTTGCATTTCAAATTTGAATAAATTTACATAAAGGAATATATTAGAGATTGAACTTATAGGAACCTATAAAAGGCCTTGCACAAAGCAAGGCTGGCCTTTCCTTTGCTGCTGCTGCAGCATCACAGACGTGAAACAGCAAGCAGTGGAGGGAGCCCTCGTCCCACAGCTCACCCAAGAGGTCAAACAGTCACCTTCACGCTGAGAGCAGTTGAGTCGGGCCAGCATAGACTCCAGCAACTCTCTGGAGGGCCAGAGGCTCACTGGAGACTGGGGGCTCCTCGCAGGCCAGATTGTGAGTCCCCGAGGACCACAAGTTGCTCCTGGGCTGGGGTTTGGGCACCCTGCTTTAAGCCAAAGAAAATGAGAAATGTTATCCAAATCTTCGGGTAGGTGAAGTCAACTAGCAGTGACTTCAGATTTGGCCCATCCCTTACTTCTCCTCACAGCTGCTTTGAGTGCGCAGCAGGGAGAGAAAATGGGGTAAAAATTCTGTAAATAAGTAAGGGCCCAATCCTATCCAACTTTCTGGCACCAGTGCAGCTGCAATGCAGCCCCAAGGCAAGAGAACAAATGTTCCCCTACCATATGGAGACCGCCATAACTACCCTCATACCACAGAATGCAGTGCATTTCCTGTTGGCACAGCTAAACCAGGGCTGGAAAGTTGGATCGGATTTGGCCCTCAGTAAGTAAGTAAATGACTGAATGACTGGGTGGAGCCTGGGAGCGGTCATGAGCCCCTCCCTGGCATGGCACCCGGGGCATGTGCCCCACTCAGGCTCCACCCGAGTTATGCCTCTGAGTATAAAATCATCAACCAAAATTGGTCACTTCATTTCTACAAGTGGAGGTTGAAGTTGGAAAGTGAGAACCTGGCAATACCGACCTAGATGGATAAATAGTCTGAGGCTGTATAAAGCAGATTCCTGTGTTCATAAACCCTATTCAGATTAAATTGCCCCATGCAGAGTAAACGTGGAGAGAGGGAAGAGAGCACCGGCCCAGGCCCACCCCCTGATACCGACCAGTAGCTTAGCCAAAAGGGGACAGCACGGTAAGTACAGCAGGTGCCGCAATACGCCATATAAGTGGCCCCTTCCACTCGTCATCAGATCCATTCTGGGCAGCGATGGCAATGGCTGTGCTTTACCTATGGCTATACCACTGGTTACTCTACTGATATCAACACACCCACTGGTCATGCTGCTTGACAGCCATGCATTTGATGTGGGTCTGAAAGAGGCAGTGTTGAATGCATGAAGGGTTTGTACTTCCATTTTGGAATCCTCTTTGCACAGGATTTCAAAACACATGGAGGGACCTTCGGGGCGCTCAGCTCTATCCCTTGCAAAGACCTTCTGAATCTGCAACTTCTAGAGCAGTGGTTCTCACTGGTTCTCACACATTTAGCCCCAGGACCCACTTTTTAGAATGAGAATCTGTCAGGGCCCACTGGAAGTGATGTCATGACCGAAAGTGACATCATCAAGCAGGAACATTTTTAACAATCCTAGACTGCAATCCTATACACATTTATCCAGGAGTAAGTCCCATTTACTATCATTGTTAAAAGACTATACATAGTAGCTTGTTAAAAGTACAAATCTGTAACATTTTCCCAAATGCAGTCACATCCCATGGTAACCTCAAGTCTAATATATTAAAAATAAAATATTGAAATGTATGGGAACCCACCTGAAATTGGCTAGCGACCCACCTAGTGGGTCCCGACCCACAGTTTGTGTTCTAGAGGCATTGTTAGTATGTCGGTGACAGAGAGTGGGGCCAGTCAAGGCAGCCCGCTATCGTCTGCCCATGTACATGGTTCACTTCTTCAAACTAGACCAGGGAATGTCAAGCCCTTGAATCAAAGACAAGAGTGGAAATGTTTGATTTGATTTGGTACTGGATCTGAATGAAAACATACCCTGCAAGCAAACAAATGGGAAATTCATTCTGCTTGTTGACTTTTACCTCCTCCCTTAGGACAAGACAAATGGAAACCTGATCTCGACAGCATGGTTACGGTTTTTCCACTGGGAAGGAAACACAGACGTTTTGAAGTTGTGATAACACCGTTTCAAATCATTTGGATTGTCTGGAAAACTTCATCACACACACACTCAGCTGGGGCCACATGCGATCCAGTAGCGTAGCTAGAGAGGGTGCAAAGCACTAAGTTTTGCAGGGAGCCTCAGTGCAGGGTGCAAGCAGCCCCTCCCCCTTTGGAGCCATTCCAGGCTGCTAGAGCAGTAACTGTAGCCATAGTTAGGACTTGGGGGTGGCCAATTAGGGCACTGGCCAAGGGCCTAGACCCACTAGGGGAGACTTTCCAGCCAGATTAGCTCCTGAACCCCCAGTACAGGGGGTAGTGATTGCACCCAATTTGCCATTAGGGGAGCTGCTATGGGTTCCTAGTGCCCAGGTTTCCCCACCACCTTGCCCCCGGATTTACCATAGTCCTTCTTGTCTTTCAGAGGTTGCCTCTCTCTTGCCAAACCTTCATTCGGTTCTTGGATTGCATGTTCTCTGTCCATTGCTTGTTCTTATCTCTCTAGCACCTGGTCTCAGTGGCGTCACTAGGATTCGAGTCACCTGGTGTGGGAGGCCTGCCTGTCACCCCATGTAGTGGGTGGGGCAACGCCCCAGGTGGGCGTGGTGATGTACCATTGCCCCGCCCCCACTGGTTTTTTGGCTGTACCTTTTGTTATAACACAAATATTTCAATGTGGTTTGTTTCATTGCATTCTGCATGAAATTATGCATTGATTGATATATAACATTATGGTTTTATTCCTCCAAACTCTGATTTAGTGATTTTGAAAACTTGTAGTCTCACACTCATACCCCATGTCAAGTTACTAACACCTTATTGCAGCAGTTCTCAAACTTTTAGCACTGGGGCCCACTTTTTAGAATGACAGTCTGTCCAGGACCCATTGGAAGTGATGTCATGGCCAGAAGTGACATCATCAAGTAAATTAAAATAAATAATTATAAATAATTTAATTAAAATAAAATAATTAAATAAGGGGCAGCCAGTCCTGTTCCGCCAAGTGAATCTACTCTGAAGTAAGTCCTATTGTGGTCAATGGGGCTTACTCTCAGGAAAGTGTGGGTAGGATTGCAGCCTGTGAGTCCAATCCTATGCATGTCTGCTCAGAAGTAAGTCCCATAGTGGTCAATGGGGCTTATTCTCAGGAAAGTGTGGGTAGAATTGCAGCCTGTGAGTCCAATCCTATGCATGTCTGCTCAGAAGTAAGTCCCATAGTGGTCAATGGGGCTTATTCTCAGGAAAGTGTGGGTAGAATTGCAGCCTGTGAGCTCGAGCCTGTGCATGTCTACTCAGAAGTCCCATAGTGGTCAATGGAGCTTACTCTGTAGTCTGCCTGCAATAACAACCCCCCAAAAAGAATCAGTGAGATTTCCAGCCCTCCCCAGTGCCCAGTTTAAAGTGCTTCTATTTCAAGCACATCAAGATAAAGACCCTCCTGGCTTTGCAAGTGCAAAATAGAAAACATTCCCCTTACCAGTTCAAGCCTCTTTTTTGACCTGTTTATTGGGGGGGGGGGGCTGCCTCTGGATATTTGCTGCACTCCAGCTTCATTGGATCAGGACCATTCTGGTGTCCTCACATTCCCCTTTGCCTAGCCTGATCACCAGGCAAGGCACATCTGCCTACTCATGAGTAAACGTGCCATGAGGCTGCTTCTCTTTCCATAGGGCTCCATAGACTCACAGCTGGGAGGAAGGGCCTCTGTGTTTTGGGGGGCTGCATTCATTGGATCAGGACCATTCTGACCGCTTTGGAGTCCTCTCAGCCTGCATCCACTAAGGCAAGTCCGCCTACTTGCGAGTAAATGCGGCCACGTGGCTTCGTTTCGGACTCAGACTCACAGCTGGGAGGGGGGAGATTCTCGAGTGTTTTTGGGGAGCTGCATTCATTGGATCGGGACCATTCTGGTGTTGTTGGATTCCTCTCAGCCTGCCCTTTCTGACGGACTATGGCAAGTGCGCCTACTCGCGAGTAAGCGCGTGATACGGCTCACTTTCACTTTCCATAGGGCTCCATGCATTTTTTCCTTCAGGTTTTTTGACCATAACTTTTGAATGAAAGGAGCAATTTCAATTCTGTTTCTTGCGCTGCATTCCGCTGGCCATTCCGCATCCAACGGGGTATGATATGATGGGGTAGCTCCTAGCGCCGTGATGTTAGTGCATTCTCCCCCTAGGGCACATCACACACACACCCCGTGCGTCACCCGGTGCGGCCCGCACCCCCCTAGCAATGCCAGGTCTGATGGATTGGGGTCTGCCTTTACCCTCTTGTTAATTCCTAGTAATACTGAGGTCACCACTGTATGTTGTGGGATCAAGCATCTCATAACATCTGTTACTTTTTAACTGGATTGACAAAGAAGGGAGTAGACTCCTTCCACCTTTCGCTTCTCTTTGGTGTCCCAATCCTATTCATGACTATTGCCAACAGAACGTACATTCCACCAGCACAGGATGCCACAAACATCTATAAAGCACTTTGCAGCAGCAGATGGCAGTTGCCCCCCCCAGTAGGTAAGTACAGGGGGTGGAATGGGGCAAGGAAAGGGCAGTAGGGGTGGAATGGGGTGGGGGAAAGCAGAACAAGGAGGAGATGGTGTGGAAGGTGGGTGGATTGGGTCTGGAAGGGAGGTGGGTCCAGCAGTGGTACCAGCCAAATCCTAACCCCTTCCTGGGCCTGATCCACCTGCATGGGTCAATACAGACTTGCATCAGCAATATCACTGGCACAGGCCTGAGTTGACCCAGAGTGGCTGCTGGGAGACTCCAAGGAAACCTCCAGCAGCCAGAGCTCCCCCACAGGATGCAGTGGAGGACATACTAGGGCAGCTGCATCATTGTGTGGGGAGACAGGCAGTGGCATAGCTAGAGTGGAGTGGAAAGCACGAAGTTTTGCAGGGAGCCTCACCGCGACATGCAAGCCTCCCGTCCTCCTCCCCTTTGGAGCCATTCTAGATGGCGGGAGCAAAACAGAGACATATGCTTGGCTCTGAAAGGAAGGTGGAGGGGCCCCTTGCAGTGAAGGTCTCTGCAAAACTTAGTGCTTTGCACCCCCTCTAGCTACTCCACTGGAGTTAGGTAGGACTGGGCTTCGGCTCTCTTTGTCGTATAACAAACTCTTTTGCATTGTATTTTCAATCCACATATCGTTTCACTTTTCCCCTTGCCTTGCCATCTGCCTGAAGTCAGAATCATTCTATTTTGGAGGACAATATTCTAGTAACTGTTGTGAATGTTCATGTTGAAAAGTGCCACTGCTGGGGCACAACCTGGGCCACAAGATTCTGGGGTCAGGTAGACACTTGAGCTTTTCCAGTTTTATCCTTCAGCTGCTGGGGCTCTTATTATGTCTTGTAGTTTTCACAGATTTTTCTGCTTCTCCATTTCTCTTAACTGTATCAAAGATTACGCAGAATTTTCCCTGGATCATTTCTTCCCTCCTGGTTTCATTTAGGCTCCCTTTCTTTCTTTCTTTCTTTCTTTCTTTCTTTCTTTCTTTCTTTCTTTCTTTCTTTCTTTCTTTCTTTCTTTCTTTCTTTCTTTCTTTCTTTCTTCATTTAGGCTCCTTTCTTCCCTCCTGGTTTCATTTCGGCTCCCTTTCTTTCCTCCCTCCCTTCCTCCCTCCTGGTGTCATTTAGGCTCTTCCTGCCTCCAACTTCAGGCTTCCACAGGACTCTTCATCAGATTCATTTTCTTGAAGATAAATCCCTGACCTAATGTCCCAAAGTTATGATGCAAAGCCTTATGTGCTACAAAAGCTGTGACATGATTATAAATCCTATGCAGTGATCCAAGTCTTTCATGTTATAGACTGGGCCGGCCTCTCCATGAGGCCTACTGAAGCAGTCGCCTCAGGCAGCAGATTAGTGAGGGTGTTCATCTCTGTCCACCTGCTTGCTTCACTGCTTCTCCTTCACCTTCCAGTCTCTGGATTAGAAAAGGAAAAGGTGGATGAGAGGAGAGTGCTGACTTAAAATATTGGAGAATGAGATGAACAGAGGCTGGCACACCATTGGGTAAGGAGGGCAATATTTGGCATGCTGCCCCAGGCACTAGGAGTTGGCCCTAGTTGTAGGGCCCTAGTTGGGTTGGCTCTAGTTACAGACAGAAAAGGTGCACATGATCAGATGTAATTGCAGATACTTGATACTTGAACATGGAAATCCATGTGTACAAGAAGATAAAAGAACTGGAGCATGCTAACAAATAACATACTGGAACTCCAAGAAAGATCTGAACATCCACCTACATTGAGTGAGAATGAACAGTCTAGCGATGTGGTAGAATTCTGGACTGTTCCACTTTGGCCTGTGGGAAATCATAGTTTAGAATCCCTCCCTCCCTGTGCAAAAGTTGTTCTTCATGTAGTAAACCAGCAAATCAGGAGAGGTCTGCACTAAATCTTTCTTTGTATGTTCTCATTTATTTTGTTAGCATGGGGAAGCTCTTGCAATATGACCCCACATCTGCACTCTGAAGTGGAACAGTGCAGAACACGGAACCATCTCAGTTGACTATCTCACTCTACTGTGTAGATTGGCTCTGAGATATATTTTGATGCAAAGCTAAGCCCAAACATCAGCCACTTTTCGTTTTTGTAGAGGTGTTATATTAATGCACAGTGAATTAACCATGCACTATTTCCTTAAATATGACCCAGCTTCTTACCTACACCTCTTGGCTATACTGTCCCATACACAGATATAGTGGGTCTTCCTTATCATGGGCTTGGCATACATGGACTTGAATATCCATGGAAGCCAAGCCCGCTGCTGGAAGGCTTCCTGGATGCGACCGGAAAGTGGTTTCTGGTCATGTCCAGGAGGTGTTCTGAGGTGCAGGGAGGCCATGCGCAGCTTCCCCGCACCTCAGCAAGCCTCCTGGGTGTGACTGGAAAGCACATCTGTTTCAGTCGCAAACCAGGACACATCATGAGCTGCAGGGAGGTTGCATGCAGCTTTCTACACCCCAGTGACTGGAAAGCACTTCCAGTTTGCCAGCATGAACTGGAAGTGAATTCCAGATGTGTCCAGGAGGCCTTCTGAGGAAGCCAGGAGCCATGCGCAATCCAGGCACGCCCTGCAGTTGTGGCACTGCACCCCTACCACAGATTCAATTATCCATATAATTCAGTATCTGCGGGGGGTGGGGGGGAGGTCCTGGAACACATCCCCTGTGGATACCAAGGTCCTACTGTATATTCCAGCATCTATGCTTGCCACTTTAAGGCAAGTGGGTACCTTAAAGTACCCTTTATGGGTAAAGTACTTAAGTACTTTAAGGTCCACAGTACATATTCTTATATGTACTGCCCAGGTAGTAAGCCCTATTGAACTCTATGGGACTTACTTCTCAATAGACACGGATAAGACTGTGCTGTCAGAGAGGAAGGTCTCACAACCGGGAAGTAAACTCAAGCAAGGAATCGGCGTTTGCATGCTAGGAACAGACTGTGTCGTTTTCTTTGTTGAATTTCCACTGGTGTTTGAAGCCGCTAAGTCTGAGCATTTGTGTCTGAGCAGCAGCATAGCTGGTGATAAAAAAGAAGCAGCAAGTCTGCCTCAGACAAAAAAAGCAAACCAACAAAGCACATGCGGGAAAAGACAGTCTTGTTTTCCGCAACAGAAGCGAAGGGATACAAACTGTAAGTGTGACATCTGCACTTCTAAAACGGCAGTGTACCCATCGCTTGATGTGCACGCCGTGAGCACGGCAGGCAACAAGGTTGTGGGGAGAAGGGGGGGATCCGATGCAGGCTGCAAAAATGTATTTCTGACTCTTGGTGTTGTTGATCACGCCAAGGCGAGAGCTTTGCTCTTGCATTATGCAGAAGAAGATGCTTGAAACAAAAGATTAAGATGGTTTTCAAAGAGCCGTAAAGTACCCCACAGATCAGGGGTGTCAAACTCTTTTCATACAGAGGCCTGAATAGCATTCATGATGCCTGCTGAGGGCCAGAGGGAATGTCATTACATAGGAAGCGATGTCATTAAACAGGTCAAAACCAGAATTAAACACTCTGTTCTCATGTAGGAACTCATTGGCTGCTAATGACAGGAGAGAAAATACAGAAATCTTAATCATATCTCAAGATATGGGAGAGCCCAATTATCATGCTGGCCACCCTTTCAGCAGAGTCACCTTAGCATTGCCCCAGAGCTGAGAGTCCAAGGACCAGATAAAAAGCTTCTGGGGGCCACATCTGGCCCCTGGGCCTTATGTTTGACACCCCTGCCATAGATTATTTTAATTAGAAAGGGGTGCTCTGTAAGGTATATGAGTGTGCGGGGCTACTTCCCATCCCTAGGGGAAGGGGATGAAAGTCCCCTTCCCCCAAGGTGCAGTTGGCAGCTTCCCTGTTGCGCACAGGATGTCATAACAGCCATTTCAGTGCCGCGGCAGACCAGGCGCAAAAGGCAGTTTAGGATTGGGCTTCCTGCCAGGTGGTTGGGTCATATTTATGGAAGCAGTCACTCCACTGTTCCTGAGCAACAGCATATTACATGGTGTGTAAATTCAACACCACCAAGACACTGCAGCAGTAGCAGGCAACACTTCCTTCCACTGTCCAGTGTCTTGCTATAATTTCAGTTTCAAAGCTGATGGAAGGCACGTAGGGTTGGGAGGCCACCCACCTCTGACACGACAGCCGTAATCCAGGCACCTTTCAACAAACAAAAAGTGGAGAAGGGAGTCCAAAATATCTAAAAACACTGTTGAAAAGACTGTAAGACACAACAGTACATGAAGGTGATGGAGATGGGAGTAGACTGAAGTGTGTGTGGGAGGGGAGCAACCAAACAGCACTCTTTGCTGGCATGAATTTAATCAGCAGGTATGGGTCGTCTGACACTATCATTTAAGGCCAGGTACCAGGTACCTGATACCAGGTATCATTTAAGGCCAGGTACACACAATCTCTTGTGTTCTGCAAAAACACAGGAACCTGCAAGCACTCTTGTATTTTTCCGAGTTTTTTGTGTTTTTTTTTTTTTGAAATAACAAGAACTATACTTTTTTAGCTCTTTAGAGCTGCTCCCTGAAAGAGATGAGAGTTTTTCAGATGACACTACACCTCTGTTTGATTGTGCATCTGCGGAAAATGTAGACAGCCAGCATCCAAGCTTGCACACGAACTCGTACTGAGGCTCTCCCAAACAGAATGAAAAAACCATTAATAGTCCAGGTTTCAATCTCTCTTGGACGGCTCAGGTAACAATAAATGAGTAATTTACTCGTCTTGGCTTTGGAAAGCTGGCGCTTAATGGTTACTAGGGACAAGATAATGGTTCCTTAGTGATTACACCATGTTTTTCTACCACTTTCGAGGCCTTTGCTTTCTGTCCTAATGAAAAGACAGTCTTGAAAGAGGAGCCTATTCTTTATAAGTGTTCTGAGAGGCTGCACCGAGATAAAATGAACTCTCTCCTCCGGTTTATGTCATTCAGCAGAGCTGTAAAGTGGACCTGATTCACGAGAGCAGCCAAAAATGTTGGCTCATTCCAAAAGTGCCTGGACATTTTCATTTTACAAAGTTTGGAGATAAGATTGCAACTGCCCGTTCTTGTAGTACTGGTCAAGATACTGTCTCGGCTCCAAGCTAGGCCTTCGTTCGCCCTTGTTTTGAAAAGCACCATCCTGGAGAACAAAAGTATGATTCAAAATCCAACCTAAATGTGAGCAGGGATGGACTGTTGACTCAAAGTGACTCAACTTGAGCAAAACCCTGTTTTTTTGGCCACTCGACACCACTCATGGATGTCACAGACCCCGACTCAACTTGCAGCTCACGACCAGTGACTCTAAAAAGGAGTTGGGACTTGACATGACTCTAGTCCTGCCTCTCTTGCATATGTACGTATGCGTGGACTTGTGCCAGCAGCATGCAGGTGGGTCTGAGTTGATATGTTGCTGGTGGTGGTGGTGGTGTGTGTGTTTGTTTGTGGATACAGGTAGAAAAGCCGTTAGTGCCCTTGTGCCACTAGCAGCAAATTGCCCCCTCCTTGCCTCGTGCCTCCAAACGGAGGCGAATGCCGCGATTGGCTATCGCGGCTGGGGTGAGGCGGGACCAGAGCACCAGTCAGGAGTGCGCCATTTGCTTCCAGCCGGCAACCCCACCTGCCTGCTCTTTCACCCAGTCTGGGATTAGCTGGTCGCTTGGTAAGGGCCGGGTAGGAATTTTTTGCAGGCATCTTGACTGGCCCCTAGATGTCTGTTTTTTTGCCTACCTCAGACTGGCAAAGGGTGGTGCGGTCCTTAGGCCCCAGGTAAGGTTTGGCCACTGCTGGTCCTGGGGGGGCAGGATACGTGCGGGGCTGGGTAGGTAGGTATTTGGCTCGGTGTCCATCCAAGGCAGCAAGGTGAGGGGTGAGCCTGAACCGCTCCCATGATGCCTGACTGGCTCCAGGTAGCAGGCAGGTGAACCCCTTGCCTGGACCTGAAGTCCGGCTGCCTTGCCCCTTTGGGGGTGGCGCTGAAAGACCTGAGCTGGCAACGGCCAGCATAGGGCCTTGAGCCAGGCGGTACGCCCAATGAGATTGCAGGGGGAGGCAGAGGGCTAGGACCGTTTCCCCCATATAGCCCCGCACATCTGATGTTTATAGTTTATTGCCCTGCTGCAGTTTGTAAGTTTAATAAAGTGGCCCATTTTGAATCCAAGCCAAATTCTGGTCTCTTTATCGTGGGTGCAGGGGTAAAGCTCTATATCACCCTGCATAAAGCAACCTACGCGCCTCCTTCCAGCTCTCTCCCTGTTTACAAATCCAGTACATTAGCACAAATTCAAGTTTATGCACTCAGCCCTCTTGTCAACTCTGCCAAACCAGCACACAGCAAGCAGATACCTTGCGCTTATAAACATTCAGCCACAATATTGCCTTTTCCGCCATAGAATCATATCGTGTCGGTTTCCGAAGCACCACCTGGTAATGGGTCCTCTAGACATCAGATGATGAGCAGAACACAGTGGAGAGTCAGAAGTATTTTTCAGGCCGAGGTTGGCGAGAATTTCCCGAGAGATAGAAGTCTTTCATGTGTGGTGAAATGGGCCACAACCTCTAGGGTCAAATGTCACCATAAATTATTATAATTGCAATTTGTGGCAAAGACTGAAGGAAGGTTTGGAACCTGTCAGAGCCTATTATGGAGTGGAAATAAATTATAGCTTGTCATGAGATGACGGATTCAGTTGGGGGGGGGCTTCTTTTTCACTCTGACTGCACCAGACCTTCATTCACCCAGCAATTAACTTTCTTCCCGTTAATACTCAGCAGTGTTGACATCACTGACACCGTAAAACGGGGTTTGTATAAAAGGAAATGCAGCTTGCCGGAGGATCATTATTTTACCTGCAAATTCATTGCTGAGCAGACACTCTTGATAAAGGAAGAACAAAGCTCTTCACTTGGCTGTTGAAATTGTTGTGCTAAAAAAAGGGACTCTTCAGTCGCTGTTCATCTCACTAGTCAAATTTTGTTTGGAAATAAACAGTAATCTTAGCTGAGGAACAGCTTGAGGAGAAACAACCAGATTGAGGCAGTCTGAGGGGAAACGGATGCAAGACAACATGGACCACTGTGAATTGTGGCAGCTCTCTCTTTGCACCGAGTCATCCGTGGACCCCAGAACACCTCATGGGTTAGGTGGCTTCCTTTATGTCCTCTCTAAAACAAGCCAACAAGCAACCAACCATGTGTGTAATCATGTGGAAAACTGCCCAGGCTGAGTGGTAGATTAAGAAGAGGTTACAACAGAAAGACTGTCACAATGAGCAAATTAAGAGAGGGGCCAGCTAACAGCCCATCCAAGAAGCCAGCTCATGTGGGTTGCATCAGCCGCAGACTGTAAGCAATATGAGCGGAGCAGTGGATTCAGGGTGCCTTTCATCACCACTGCCACCACCACCACCTCTGTCCAACTAGCTACCCCTTGATGCAGTGATCTGCTTCTCACTCACTCGAGCAAGAAAGCGATGATTCCCCTTGTTACTGTGCTCCTTGCACTCAGTCGTCAAACCTGGAACTGCAGAACATCTATTTAAACGGACAGCATGAGCATCTATCCTGTTCCTGTAAATAAAACTGGAAGTCCCGCCCTTCCAAGTTGGATGGCTGTGTGCAAGCATGGTGAGAGATTTGGTTTTTTTTAAGAAGTGAAGAGGTGGTAGACCTGAGGTGGCATCACAGAGGCATGCTGGGTCACACTGCTTCCCGCTTACCAGCCCAGTACTGAAGGTTCCTAAAGAAAAGATGAGCTGTCTTGGCTTTATCTTTGACTTCTCTCATTCCAAGACCTTCTGTGGATACTGATCTACATGGACAGGACCTGACAGGACCTCCTGAACACGACTAGAAGGCACTGGTCACATCCAGGAGGCCATGTGATGTCCTCTAACCATGGGTTTAGCACCTGCAGATACTGAAATTTGTGAATGTTGAGACCTCAGATAAGGAAGGCCCACTGTAGTGCAAGAATCTTGGCCAAAACTCTAGTTCTTGTTCTGGCAGTCTCTTGACTACTGCAACTTCCTTCTTGCTGGTCTTCTGTAAATCCTCTCATCTCCATCTCTCTGCTCCTAAGTTCATTCTTCTTCCTCATCATACCCCTGCTTAAATCCTTTCCCTGGCTCCCTGTCTGCTCTCAGATCCAACACAAGCTCCTTGCCCTTACATTCAAAGCAGTGCATGGCATTGCCCTATCCTAGCTCTCAGCGCTTGTATATGCTCACTCATGGTCTTCGCTCTTTCAGATCCACCAGCCTCCACCATTCCATACCTCTTGCCCCTTCAAACCACTCCACCCTTTCTGCTTTGCCACCCCTTCTGCCTGAAAAACGTTCACTCACAACCTTTAATCTCACCTGAAATCCACCCTTTCCAGGAACTTTTTGGCACTACGCCTCAGTCCCTGTTCTCTAGTGTAACTAAGCTTATCACATATTCTTACCTGGTTTACTCCTGCTCCCATCCCGTTCTCTCTGTCTGTTGTCTCCTTTGTGTTGTTGTCTAGGTTATGATCCCCTTGGAGCAGGGATCTGTCTTTTTCCTCTTTGTAAAATATATATGTCACAAGTGGGAAACCCTGGCCTCTGAGCGGCCCGCTTGGAGGCAGGCTGTGCAGCATGGCCTTTTCCAGTTTGAAGAGACACTTGGCCAACAGTCTGAGGCAAAGAGGCAAAGAAGGAAGGCCCATAGCTAGGGAGACAGACCAGGGACAGACTGCACTTGCTCCCAGTGTGGAAGGGATTGTCACTTCCGAATCGGCCTCTTCAGCCACACTAGACACTGTTCCGGAACCACCATTTAGGGCGCGATACCATAGTCTCTCGAGACTGAAGGTTGCCAACTACTAACTAGGTATTTAACCTGAATATTGAGGTTTTAGTCCTGAGTACACTTCTGTACTGCAGCGAGTCATGGACTCTTCACTCACAACAGGAGAGGAAACTGAGCGCTTTCCACTTGCGCTGCCTCCAACACATTCTCGGCATCACCTGGCAGGACAAAGTTCCAAACAACACAGTCCTGGAACGTGCTGGAATCCCAAGCATGTATGCACTGCTGAAACAGAGACGCCTGCGTTGGCTCGGTCATGTCGTGAGAATGGATGATGGCCGGATCCCAAAGGATCTCCTCTATGGAGAACTCGTGCAAGGAAAGCGCCCTACAGGTAGACCACAGCTGCGATACAAGGACATCTGCAAGAGGGATCTGAAGGCCTTAGGAGTGGACCTCAACAAGTGGGAAACCCTGGCCTCTGAGCGGTCCGCTTGGAGGCAGGCTGTGCAGCATGACCTTTCCCAGTTTGAAGAGACACTTGGCCAACAGTCTGAGGCTAAGAGGCAAAGAAGGAAGGCCCACAGCCAGGGAGACAGACCAGGGACAGACTGCACTTGCTCCCAGTGTGGAAGGGATTGTCACTCCCGAATCGGCCTTTTCAGCCATACTAGACGCTGTGCCAGAACCACCATCCAGAGCGCGATACCATAGTCTTTCCAGACTATATCAAAGGTGCAAGATCAATAAAAAATATATACTTTTCTGAAAGTCTGTGAACACCAGTGAAAAGATCTGTAGGCATACTAAACTGACCACTTTACTCTGTCATAAAACATCATGCTACAGTACTCCAGTATGCACAGCTAACTGTTTTTGCACAGCGCATTGGCAACAGGATAATAGCAGTAGGCACAAGCCTAACCAGGTCTACTCAGAAGCAAGTCCTATTGTGTTCAATGGGACTTACTCCCAGGAAAATAAGGTTAGGATTGCAGCCAATGAGAGGAATAGCCAGCAGATCTTATGCTGATCCTGTGGGTCCCAGCTTCTGCAGAAGGTGTGTCACAATGGCACACTACACACAAACAAGCCGCCTGCAGACCTGGGCAATGGTAGCCCCTTGGTAGTCCTTTCCTAGCATTCTAGAAAGTCTGTGTATGAATAACCTAGCAGCACATCCTAAGATAACCAAGAGAGCAGTCAGGCAGCCCAATCCTGTGCTCCCGGCAACCAGGGCTGCAGTGGCGCCAGAAACAGCCGCCGCTGCATTCTGCGCGCTCCACAAGCAGCTCCTTGGGAGACGGAGACTTTCATCCCCTTCCCCCAGGTAAGCCAAGTAGCCCCACAAAGGGGTTACTCAATTCTACATTGACCCGAGGGTCAGCGTAGAATTTTGAGCCTCCATGTTGGGCCAGTGGCCCGAAACAAAGGCTCAGGATCTGGTGGAGTTAAGCTCCCACCTCCCTCCTCCCCTCCCTCCCTCCCCCTGGCACACCTCCCCCCCATTCTGGAATGTCCCCCCTCCTCCCACGCCCCCACGCGACCACATAGTCCACGCTGAACAGCGGAGCTCTGGTGCTCACCCAGCGAGTGCCTGCCAGCGCTGGACTAGCACTGGAGCTCCACCAGCATTAGGGCCCGCAAACGTGCCTTACCGCCCCTTTGTGTCAGTGCACACCAGCAGTGAGCCCGCATGCAATGTATAGGATTGGGCCCTGATTTTCCTAGCATCAGTGTGGTCCATGTTGAATAAGCTTATGAAAGGAAGAGAGAGGGTTAATTGGGGACTTCAGAAACAGAGTGGAGCTCTCCCGCAGATGAGGACATTTCCAAAATAAGATGCTGCTGTAGCTGTTGCAGTAGACACCACTGCTGGTGCTCTGGTCACTAAAGGGCAGTTCAGAATAGTGGACCTCACCACCGTGAATGGACTGTCACAAGGGGTGCACTCGGTCTGCATCCGTTCATCTCAATGGGCCCACGCAGGAGGCATTCCTCGGGGGGGGGGGTGTGAGCCTTTCTTTGGTTTCCACCCATCACATACTGTAATACCATTGCTAAAGGATCAAAAAAAGGAGAGGGAAAATAGATACAGAAGTGTGAACATGCAATATGTAAAGAATGTGTCACAGATGTTGCTCAAAGAGGTTAACAGCTGCTCTTTTTATATATTTGTTAAAATAAGCCGCCGCTCATCTGTTGCTTTTACCAGCAATTGGAGAACTAGTAGAATACTTTTTGGAAAAGAGGACACGTTAAAAGCCTGCAGGCAGCCCTTTTTTCTAACACATTCTGAGAAGACAAAGACTATATTAGTTCCTTTGGTAGCAACTGTTACCTTGCATATGCCTGATCTTGGAAGCTAAGCAGGGTCAGGCCTGGTTAGTACTTGGATGGGAGACCGCCTGGGAATACCGGGTGCTGTAGGCTTATACCATGATCTGGGAAGCTAAGCAGGGGCAGGCCTGGTTAGTACTTGGATGGGAGACCGCCTGGGAATACCGGGTGCTGGAGGCTTATACCATAGTCTTTTGAGACTGAAGGTTGCCAACCATTTGCAAGCTTCCATTTCTTGTCCCAGTGATCATTTCTCCAAGCAGATCCAATCCATTTTCTCCCAGTGAGCCAGTTGAGCACTCCAACCCTAACCTGCTTGGCCACACAGTGGGGCCACACAGTGGCAGGCTTCCCCAGCCCTGCGCCGGGGCAAAGGTCCACGATGACGCCCCTCCTCCACATGTAAATCCCCCCCCCCCAGAAGCGAAATGGAGCCTCGCACAGATCCAGGATGAACCAGGATGGCTCGGTCATGTCATGAGAATGGATGATGGCCGGATCCCAAAGGATCTCCTCTATGGAGAACTCATGCAAGGAAAGCGCCCTACAGGTAGACCACAGCTGCGGTACAAGGACATCTGCAAGAGGGATCTGAAGGCCTTAGGAGTGGACCTCAACAGGTGGGAAACCCTGGCCTCTGAGCGGCCCGCTTGGAGGCAGGCTGTGCAGCATGGCCTTTCCCAGTTTGAAGAGACACTTGGCCAACAGTCTGAGGCAAAGAGGCAAAGAAGGAAGGCCCATAGCCAGGGAGACAGACCAGGGACAGACTGCACTTGCTCCTGGTGTGGAAGGGATTGTCACTCCCGAATCGGCCTTTTCAGCCATACTAGACGCTGTGCCAGAACCACCATCCAGAGCACGATACCAGAGTCTTTCGAGACTGAAGGTTGCCAACAGCAACTATGCTCCTTGTTCAGGAGACATATATCTCTCATTAACAGAAGCAGCAGGCAAGTCCATGGAAATTGTATGGTGAAGTTACCATGTGAGGACTTTGCCATGACCTCACTGACCTTCGGAGAAGTTCAGTGATGGGATGAAAGGCCTCTTTGGTCCACCAAGCACAATTAAACATGGAATTCAAGACTTCGTGCAGATTGAGTCCGACAACTATTCTGTAGCCAAATTGGGACAATAACAGCAGGAGTGAGGCTTGCCTTCTCTTCTTCAGCTTAGCGTGGCGCTCTTTGAACTTTCATGATGAGGAGTTAAATGTGAACACCGCCCATTGCCCCACAGCCGAATGGCACATTTGATTTTTGTTTGCCACAGACTAGGGCTGCAATCCCATCCACACTTTCCTGAGAGGAAGCCCCATTGACTACATTGGAAAGTACTTCTGGGTAGACATGCATAGGATTGGGCTCCAGGCCCCCTAGGCCAGAGTTTCTGAACGCCTGATAGGTGAAGTGTAATGAATCTTGGAGGTTTTCCTGAACTAAAATTGTAAACACACTTCACACTGACACTCAAAAAGATTCACTTCCAATGTGTGATGGGATAAGAATCCCCTGCCTCCGAGGAGCCCAGCACTTGTGAGTGGGCTTCCTGAGGAAAGCCCAGCTCAGTGACTCATAAGAACATAAGAACAGCCCCACGGGATCAGGCCATAGGCCCATCTAGTCCAGCTTCCTGTATCTCACAGCGGCCCACCAAATGCCCCAAGGAGCACACCAGATAACAACAGACCTGCATCTTGGTGCCCTCCCTTGCATCTGGCATTCTGACATAACCCATTTCTAAAATCAGGAGGTTGCGCATACACATCATGGCTTTTACCCCGTAATGGATTTTTCCTCCAGAAACTTGTCCAACCCCCTTTTAAAGGCAACCAGGCCAGTCGCCATCACCACATCCTGTGGCAAAGAGTTCCACAGACCAACCACACGCTGGGTAGAGAAATAAAGACTCAAGCAGAGACACAGTATACATCTTTATTAAAACCACATTGATCCATGGAAGTAGTTGAAGTTCAAGTAGTTAGTCCTAGAATTACTGACAACAAGTAGCTAAAATGATTTTTCTGTGTTCACATGGTAATTACAATGACACACATGCCTGCCATGACCAGCAAAGGGTGTGGGAACTGTTTTTACAACAGGTGGCTAGGAGAGAGTAACCCTATGCAACCCAGAGCCATCTCTCTCCTAGTGGCTGTTTGCTGATATTCCTTGTGCTTCTAAAAAGTAGTTCACTACTAGTTAAAATTATATTTTAAGTAGTACGTAGCCATAAATTATTTTTAAGTTTCTGTAGCAGAATTCCTGAGCCCCAGCAAAGGCTAAATGGAAGTAGACCTGGCTAGAGCAATAAATCAAGCAGAAATGCAGTGGGTAGCCATTGGGAAGCTCGGAATTAATTATTTAATTGACCATTAGCTGCCTTTTAATTGTACTCTTAAATCTGCTGCCTGTGGCAGCAGATCCTGTCTCAAGGTTGGCCAGTACTGAATTTTCCCTAATGTCCAGAGCCATCCATTACTGCTGACTGATGGTCACTGTTTGTCCACATATGGCTCTAGTCAGCATTAAGCACTGTTCTTGTCATTCAACACGTCAGGCTGACATTCACCAG
This sequence comes from Tiliqua scincoides, assembly GCF_035046505.1. Lineage (NCBI taxonomy): Eukaryota > Metazoa > Chordata > Lepidosauria > Squamata > Scincidae > Tiliqua > Tiliqua scincoides. Next base: position 5,377,606 of record NC_089821.1, on the reverse strand, counting down.
TATATATAAGAAAGAGGAACTGAATGGTATAACAGAACATGTTTACGCATAGTAGTAGTGGGGGTAACATTTCCAGAACTTCCTGCCACTGTGTTAGGTGCATGCTATATCTGGAAGCTGGCAGTGGCAGATCTGGACACTGTGGCTCCTGGGAACACACCTCTGGGGATACTGCCCCCCACCTGAAACTGCTGCCCCCCACACCTACTGCCTCCCCCAGAGGTGTTCTGAGAACCAAAGAGGCCACATGTGGCCTCCCTAACCCTCAAGTGGTCTTTTAAGGCCTCCAGAGAACCTTTAAAAATTATTTCTGGTTTTGGGGCAAAAACCAGAAGTGACATTTAAAGCCCCTCCAGAGGGCTTCTGCCTTTTGAGGGCCAGGAAGGCCACACCTGGTCTCCCCGGCCCTCAGAAGGCCTTCAAATGCCACTTCCAGTTTTCGCTTGAAAACCGCAAGTAATGTTTAAAGGAGGGTTTGGAAGGCCTTCTGAGGGCCAAGGTGGCAGCATGCCATCAGAATTCCTGCAGGGGGATGACGTGGGCGCGAGTGGTCCTCTGGGCATCACGGCTGGGAAAGCGGTGGTGCCTCCCTAGCTGTGCTGCCCAGGGGTACCTATTCCAGTGGGTCCTCCCAGGAACACCACTGATAGTTGCAGTATTTTCTCTTGCTTGCTTTGTAGTAAAAAAATAAAATTAGCTGAACTGAAAAACAAGGAACATTCTTTATGATAGTATTTAGTATATACTAAGTATATAGTATAGACACTTGGCCAACAGTCTGAGGCAAAGAGGCAAAGAAGGAAGGCCCATAGCCAGGGAGACAGACCAGGGACAGACTGCACTTGATCCCAGTGTGGAAGGGATTGTCACTCCCGAATCGGCCTTTTCAGCCACACTAGACGCTGTTCCAGAACCACCATTCAGAGCGCGATACCATAGCCTTTCGAGACTGAAGGCTGCCAACAAGCATATACTAATATTATATAGTAATATAGTATTACTATATTATTATATACTATACTATTTAGTATATAGCATTTAATATATTCCTTCGGCAAAATGTAAGGGTTTGTACAAGTTGTATGTGTAGGTATGGATGCATGTATCGCATCTATGTCTATAATCTTTGAGGTTTTATATTATTGTCAGGATGTCAACAATGTGTTGAGAAAAAGCCAAGTCATTCTGGAGTGCCTGCTTCTCTAAACTGTGTTTCATCTTGAAGTTTTGATCCTGTCTCTTCAGTATTTGGGGATGCAACAGACTAGGAATCTGGTGACAGATTCAGAGCCAAAGGACATATCTGGGAAGACTGTCATTCAGCCCTCTGGGAACATCGGTGGTGGATGACATGATTCAGTGCCTCTCCTACAGAAAACACCCCCTGCAAATGGCAAATTGCCGTTTTAGAAAAGGTTAGAAATTCTTTCTTGACATGTTAGGTTTCAGAGGGTGGTAAGGGCTTTTTATTTCTTTAATGCAACTGGAAAAAAGCTATCAATCAACTGATGGATTTTTGTAATACTTGATTGATATTTTATCTGTGTCTATGTCTTTCTGGATTATATATATAATCTAGAAAGACAAAGGTGACTTTTAATCTTCAGAGAGGGAGAGGATTTTTATTTCATTTATAAGGCAAGATTTTCTGTCCTGAATGTTAGCTAATTAAGCATGTCTTAGATTCTGTGAAAAATCAGACAGGTTATATGAAAGCAGTTATATGACAACTGAGAGCCCAATCCTATCCAGCTTTCCAGCACCGGTGCAGCTGCAATGCAGCCCCAAGGTAAGGGAACAAATGTCCCTATAACTTGAGGGGGCCTCTGTGAGTGCCTCCCCACCACAGGATGCAGTGCACACCCCATTGGCACAGCTGTACCGGCGCCAGAAAATTGGATAGGATTTGGCCCTGAGTCAGAAGTAGAAAGTGTAGCTGGACCAGGAAGGAGGCTGCCACTTGGGCAAGAGTAGATCCAATGTGAAAGTAACTTACACCAGAGATTCCCAAACAGGAGCATCATGACACCCCAGCCTGGGAAGCCTTGTCTCTTCCCCTCATCTCTGGTGAGGTGGGCGAAGGCAGTGACATAATCACTGCGAAAAAGTGTGACTTCCAGTTTTCACCACAGGTGAAAATGCCACCACCACCAGGGAAATGCCATTTTTATTTTTATTTTTTACTATTTTTAGATGTTGGGAGGCATAGAATGTCCTGCAGGGGTGTCTGCAGGCTCCCCGGACCCCCCAGGAGGCTGGCAATGCCTTTTAAAAAAACCCTTTGCCTCGGGCAGCAGTGCAATTGCAGCAATTGAGTCGCTGCCTTTCCCCTGCAGGAACTTATTGTGGTTCCCAAGCTACCAGACAGTTTGGGAACCACTGGCTTAAACCTAGAAGGCCAAAACCACCATCAAGCTTAATATGATGCTGAAATACCAACATGTTAAGCATCATCATGCTTAACGTGACACAGATGGCAGCTTCTGTCTGAAGTTCTACCGAGATAATGTGAGCCGTCACAGTTGTGATCCTCAGCCAGTGCAAAAGGGCTCCCTGGATCTGCTAACAAAAGAAAAGAGCACAGTTGCACCAAGCTCCACACTAGCGCTTGAGCCTCACCACCACCTCCACCAAGCTCAACGGGCACTGTCTATTGTTGCTTTGGAGCCCAAAGGAAGCCACCTACCCAAATTCCTTACTTTGCTTTGCTCCCCCACCCAGAATGGCTCCAAGGGGGGGGGGTGTCTGCATGCCACACAGAGGCTCCCTGCAAAACTTAGCGCTTGGAACCCCTTCTAGCTACGCCACTGCTTTGAACTTCTTGGAAAGAAAAGACTAAAATAAAGGCGGATGAATCTTCAAGGAACAAGAAGTGACATCACCCTTTCAAGTACCACAGGAAGAACCAACGTGGGACTTGCGAGGGGAGAAGCTCAGGTTTCCCCCAGAGAAGAAGGAAGAGCGAAGAGGTCAGGCAAACCCTTCTAAGTCTTCACAGGGATGCCCAGAAAAAGAAGATTTTGGCTTTTGTGAATTATGGGTTTGGGTTCTTTTTCTCCCGAAAGCGTTTTATGTCGTCAGCCCCTGCAGCTTATTATTCCAGGTTTGTTTGTGTTTGGCAGTAGCATGTTGTTTGATTGGGAAATGAAACATGCTGTCAACCAAAATGCTTAATTTCATTCGGAATCTGCAGAAAACAAACAGATTAAAATAACAGCAAACAAAACCACCAAAAGCCGGTGGCATTCGCAAGGCAGGAGAAAAAGAGAGCGCCGCGACGTTCGCTGCTGGGTGAGATCGTGATGTTTGCGGTTTTGATCTGGAAAGCTGATAGTATTTCCCCTAAGAACAAAAATAGACCTTGCTGGACCAGGTCAAAAGGCCATCTATAGCCCAGTCTCACAGCCCAATCCTGAGCTGCCCGGGGCGCGGGGCTGCAGCGGTGCCAAAATGGCTGCCACTGCATCCTGTGCACTCCAGGCAGCCACCACCTCTTCCTCAGGAGAAGGGCACTTTAGATCCCTTCCCCTGGGTACACCAAGTAGCCCTGCAATGGGGTTACTCAATTCTATGACGGCCCAAAGGATGGCGTAAAATTCAGGGCCTTTGTGACGAGCGGCTAGCCCAAGATGGAGGGCCAAAGCTCCACCAGACCCACCTCCTTCCCACCTTGCTCCCTCCCCCGGCATGCCTCCTCCCTGCCCTCTCCCCACCCTCTCTCCACCTCCCCCCACCCCATCCCTCCTCCCTGCCTCCCCCATGCCCCCACCTACCTCTCCACTGCTCAGCAGTCTGCGTGACCACCAAGTGGCAGAGCTCTGGTGCTCCACCAGTGCTAGTGCTGGGCTAGCACCAGTGAAGCACCGGAGCTAGCGCCGCAAACATGCCTTATGGCACGCTTGCAATAGTGCGTGCCAGTGGTGAGCCGGCACACACTCCATAGGATTGGGCCCGCAATCTCTGCACAAATGCAGCTGTGTGGACAAAGCCCCTGCTGTATCCTGTGGGAGGGGGCAGTTTCAGAAATCTTCTTGAGGTAATTATTTTGAGTTTCCTCACCCTAGGGCAAGCCTCCATTGTCCCAATGGATCACAGCAGAACTACACCAACCATTTTGCCGGGAGAGGTTGGAGGAGAGTATATGAGAGGGAACAGGGGGCAGGATCAGGCCCAGGTACTGGCACAAGTCATGACCACCAATAATCACCCCCTTCTTGCCCCATTCTTCCATCTGCCCACCCTGTTCCACCCCCTCTGCATTATTCCTCCCACTGCCCTTGTTCTCCTTTCTTCAATACTTTGTCCTTTTTTTCCCCATCATGGATGGTGAGGGGCAGGGAACTGAACAAGGTACCCAATGGTTACTCTTGCGTTGCAACCATGAAACTTCTAGCTACGCTCCATGGCTAGCTGCACCTCCTCTAGGCTGTTGGCATTGAAGTAGAGACCCAAGTGGGAGAGAGAAGACACACAGAATACACAAAATGCCTCCCCAAGAGATCACCCAAAAGCCTGTTCCCACAATCCCCTCGCTAGGAAACTGAGTGAAACATGAGCAATAACAATGTCTGGTTACATAGATATCTCAGACATTTCTCTGTACTTGAACACGATGTATGGAAGAGGTGGGCGGAATCGCACCCCTGCTCTTGCTCCCAACGTTAGTGCATTGGTTAGCCTGATGCTCAAACCTTCTTGCCTTCAACTAATGGTCTGAAAAAGGGCACCTTTGCATTTGCAGCTGTAAGCCTGTGAGCGCTTCACATCGTTGCTGCGTGAATGCTGCATGATTGTGATAGTGTGGTGTGCGCCCACCCATGTACAACTGTATGTGCACAGGTGCCCCTGTCAGGCCTTTGAAGGAAAATGTGAAGGTCAGGGGTGGGGCCAACAGGTACAGCCCCATTCCAGACATTGAATGCACTGGCATACCTAGGGGGATCAGGGGTCAAATACCCTAGGGCACCATGCCTGCAGGGATGGTGGTGTCTTCCTTGCCCCCCCACCACCTTCCTGGTTCCATTCTGAGAGCCGGGGAGGCTACACACAACTACCTCCGACCCTCCAAAGGCCTTCTAAGGCATCTGGAGGGAAGTTAAACCTGGCAAAAAAACCAGAAGTGATGTTTAAGGCCATCTGGAAGCCTCAGAAGGCCAAAGGAGCACCAGAGGAGGTAGCACACAACCTCCTTCAGTCCTCAGAAGGCCCCCCGGTCATGGGGGGCGGCATTCTTCTCAATGAGGGAGCAGCATTCTGCACTCCTGGCCCCTGGTGGCACAGGGGCCAGGATCAGCAGTGATTGAATGTGAATTGGAAGAGTTTATATGAACAGATTCAGTTTTGGGCATGGTGCTAAAATGGCATCAATCCTCTGCACATGCCCAATCTTGTCTGATCTTAGAAGCTAAGCAGGGTCAGGCCTGGTTAGTACTTGGATGGGAGATCGCCTGGGAATACCGGGTGCAGTAGGCTTATACCATAGTCTTTCGAGACTGAAGGTTGCCAACCAACCAAACCAAGGTCTACCTCACAAGCCTCCAAGGTGTGAGATGATATAATTGTTCATTTCCAGCATTCATTTCTAGCACCGAATCAAGGTTAGTATCTTTTTCCATGTGGCACAAAACTTACTGCTTTAAAAAAAACAAAACTCAGGAAGTGAAACACTAATTTTTATTTTTTTTACAGGTATTTATATACCGCCTTTCTTTGGTAGTCAGATTTCTCTTCAGACTTTAATCCAAGGCGGTTTACACAGGCAGGCTGATCTAAACCTCCGTAGGGATTTTTACAATAGAATAATTCTAGTCATTCAAAGAACTCCTTGTTCCAGCTGGATACCTTCCCTGTCTGGCCTCTCTCTGGCCCTTCGCCTAATCAAGATAGCACAGTGATCCACAAACTTTTAGCACCGGGATCCATTTTTTGTAATTAGATTCTGTTGAGACCTGCCGGAAGTGATGTCATGTCTGGAAGTGACATCATCAAGCAGTAAAATTTTTAATAATCAATAGCAGCAACTGTTACCCTGAACATGCCCGATCTCATCTGATCTCAGAAGCTAAGCAGGGTCAGGCCTGGTTAGTACTTGGATGGGAGACCGCCTGGGAATACAGGGTGCTGTAGGCTTATACCATAGTCTTTCGAGACTGAAGGTTGCCAGCCAACCAATCCTAGGATGCAATCCTACCTACACTTACCCAGGAGTAAGTCCCATTTACTGTCATAGTTAAAGGCATATATATAGTAGCCTGTTAAAAGTACAGATGTGTAACTTTTCACCAAATGCAGTCACATACCATGGGAGCATATTGAAATGAATGGGGATCCACCTGAAATTCGCTCGTGACCCAGCGAGTTTGAGAAACACTGAAAAGAACACAGTGTTGTTTGCTATGAACTTTACAGTCCATTTGTTCTGCCATGACCATCCACACCAAAATCAGCGGATGTATCAAAATGAAATCTGAACGTTTCATCAGCCCTACAATTCCTGATTTACACGCAAGCGAGGGGAAAAATGCTCACATGCACATGGTTTCCAGTTCTTTAAACACTGTAATAGTAATCATCAGCTGGAATTCAGCCCCATCAGAAAACAACTGTAAGTACAGCAAAAACACAGTATGTATTTAATTATTTTGCCTGCTCCACAAACAACTTTAATTGGAATCTTAAAACAGGAAGGGACAAAAGTTCAGTTCATTAGGGACTAACTGACTGAAAAGGGCAGATGTGAAAAAAACCTTTTGTCTGATCCAGATGTACCTCCCAGCATCTATCGGATAACACCAGCCATACACACACATCACAAAGGCAGACATGTTCTCATTATTATACTCCTAAAGCATAAACCAGACCACTGCAAGCTTTGAAGGTTTTGATCATCAATTATTTCTCTAATTGTTTGTTCGTACATCTCGGGCTAAAAGGGAAGAGTCACTGATGCAAAGAAAGAGATACAAATAATTACTGCCTCTGCGAGAGCTGGGGTTTCATATCCCATTATTTATTCTTTGTGTTCTTCTGCTTGCAACTTGAAAGCACTTGTCCACATACAACCCCAAGAGTATTATAGACAGCACTTGCGAAAGCATTGTATACATTCCTTACTCGGCCAAGACCCAAAAAGCCACTTTGACTGTACTGCCAAATGAGAGTTCTATTCACCCCCCTTATTATCCAGCCTGGCTATTTGTTTCTCTGAATTGTGAAGTTCAAATTCTTTCCACAGGATGCTGAAGGCAAAAAGTGTAGCTATTTGAATGAGTGCTTTTGCCCAAAATGCCCCAGGTGAAAAAGTTATGATCTCCCTGGGCTACATTCCCTATTCTGAATTTTACTTCCAAAATGATGCCATTACTCATGGAAGAAAACACAAGTTTCTGTGAAATGGTTGCATCTTTTCCCATTCCAGACAATTCAGCTGTCGCTTCATATCAGTTGTTAGTCTTGATGGTCATGTGGCACCTCCATGTTGAGAGGCAGGGGGCATACCACTGACCACCAGTTGCTAAGAGCAACAGGGAGAATGAAGTCTTGCCTTCATGCCCAGGGCAATCTGGTAGGCAACTTTGGGATACAGGATCCTGGACTAGATGAACTTCCATATGATCTAGCAGAATTCTTCATATGTTACTTATGAGTTCAGACTAGAGAACGGCAATTGAAAGCATCTGACCTATGAGGAGTTCCACCAGTCTCCTTGGTTGCTAAACCAGATGGATGAGATGTACGTAAAGAGAGTGGTTGTTGTGGAAATGGGATACAGTGGGCCCTTCTTATCCATGGGTTTGGCATCCTTGGATTGGAGCCTCCACAGATGCCAAGCCTGTGGCTGGAGAGCCTCAGAAGGCTTCTTGGACATGACCAGATGTTGCCAGTGTGAACCAGAAGTGACTTCTTGTCACGTCTGGGAGACCTGAGAAGACTGGGAGGCTGCAACCTCCAGAGGTCCCAATGTGCCCCCCAGGTAATATTGTGGCACTGCACTCGGCTGCCCATGGATTTTATTATCTGCAGGTTATGGTATCCACGGGGAGAGGGAGTCCTGGAATGCATCTCCTGAGAATACTGAGGGCCCACTGTAGTTCACTCTGGGGCATGAGATTGACCCACTTCCTCCCGCACCTTTTCAGAGTGCTCTTCCTTTGAAATTGGTTGCTGACTAGAGCATTGCTTTAATCTCAATTTGGAATTCTCCAGCTTTGACATCTTGGACTCTGCTATCACAGGGGGCAACTAAATCGGAAAATATAATGAAGAATGAAAAAGAAGAATCCCCTGTCAAGCTCTTGGAACCCTGTGGAGCAAAAGGCCTGCAAAAATTAATTTTCAGATTGATCTCTAATACATCTCTCCAGTGAAGATGACCTGACCATTGGGCAGGGTTAGGCCACCACCAAAAATGATTATCAGTGCACCATGAAAAGGGTCCTCACTGTACAGAACAAGAAGGATAGAAAAGTAGCATCTTCTCAGCAATCAACAAAGCAAAGTTGACTACACAGCAATACCTTGTACATTTGGTTAGAGACCAGAGCATGGATTAAAGTAAGAAAGTAGAGCCTTATTTAGCTTGCACATTTTTTTGGCTGGCAAAAGAAATAAGTGACTAACTATATAACATGGGAACACAAGAAGAGCTGGATCAGGCCATAGTCCCATCTAGTCCTGTATCTTCCTGTATCTCACAGCGGCCCACCAAATGCCCCAGGGAGCACACAAGACCACAAGAGACCTGCAACCTGGTGCCCTCCCTTGTACCTGGCATTCTGACATAGCCCATTTTGAAAATCAGGAGGTTGCGCATACACATCATGGCTTGTACCCTGTGATGGATTTTTCCTCCAGGAATTGGTCCGATCCCCTTTTAAAGGCATCTAGGCCAGATGCCATCATGACTTCCTGTGGCAAGGAGTTCCACAGATTAACGACACACATGTGCGACTGCATACAAAACCTACATAAACAACCTACATAAACAAAGTTAAATAAACGTAAGTGGGAAGTTGGATGAAATTGGATGAAAGAGAAAAGTATGTGAACAAAATCTGAAATGTGGTTATAATTGAAAACGGCTGAATGAACAAAGCGATGGAAGTCAAAATATTGCTGTGTTTGCACCTTCTTTATTAGCTTCAGAAAGATAGTGATTTACAGCCAAATCCATAACACCTTTCCAGCACCAATGCAACCACAATGCAGCCCAGGGCTAAGGGAACAAATGTCCCCTTACTCTGAGGAGGACTTCAGCACTGCCCGACCATCACAGAAGACAGTGTGCATCCTGTTGGCACAGCGACATCAAGGCTGGAAAGTTGGTTAGGATTGGGCTGTTAATCACTAAATGTGCTTCTCTTGAGATATGTGGTTAATCAGGAGTCGGGATAGGCTATTTTAATGACCAGGTTATAGGACATGAATCCATCTGTCCATATATAGAGAACTTAAGAACATAGGAACATAAGAAGAGGCCCACTGGATCAGGCCAAAGGCCCATCTAGTCCAGCTTCCTATATCTCACAGTGGCCCACCAAATGCTTCAGGAAACACACAACCTGTGTCTGGTGCCCTCCTCTGCATCTGGCAATTTGAGGCAGCCTACCTCTACCTTGCACATACCTACCATGACTTGTAACCCGTGATGAACTTTTCCTCCAGAAATTTGTTCAGTCCCATCTTAAAGGCATCTAGGCAAGATGCCGTCACTACTTCCTGTGGCAGGGAGTTCCACAGACTAATTACACACTGGGTAAAGAAATATTTTCTTTTGTCTGTCCTAACAGACAAAAACAACTTTGCCAAAGTTAACGTCCGAGAGTTCTTTAGGAGAAGCCATAGAAGTTTCACTGATCTAAAACTAGCTTATATTGGCCGTGCAGCAGTGGCATAGCTAGAGGGGGTCTAAAGCACCAAATTTTGCAGGGAGCCTCACCGCAGCATGCAGGCAGCCCTTCCCCTCCTCTTTGGAGCCATTCCAGGTGCCCCCACCTGGAATGGCTCCAAAGTGGGAGGGGCAGGGGCCGCTTACATGCCGTGGTGAGGCCCCCTGAAAAACTTGGTGCTTTGCACCCCCTCTAGCTACGCCACTGCCATGAAGCCATGTCCTGTGAGAACCAAAATAGCTGCCGTTGCACGACGCCATCCTTAAATTGGGGAAACTATTTGTTTGGGCATATTTTTGTTGTTATTGTCATTGGCTTGTTTAATTTCTTTGGCATCATCTCTCCTACTACCATATTCATCTGTGGCGGCTGTTGACAAGTTTTGATTTGATTTGATTGTCTTCAGTCGGCTTCAGAATACAACTCCAAAGCCATCCGCAATGAAAATACAAAGCAGATGATGAGAGGGGCCGAAGGGAGGGAAAACAATGAAACAAAAATGCAACCTATTTGCATTTCATTCCACACATGGAATTACACAGCACTTTAAGTGTTTGGCATGATTGGGTTTCGTTTCACTTGCAACTGTAGACCGAGCCACCCTCCTTCCAATTAACCATTTCAAGGTTGGTGCAACAAGGAGGTTTCTTTCTGCAAAGGAGATAAACAGTGAATCAAGAAATCTACTCTGGGTAGAAACACTTGGCTTTACCTTCTAAACTGCTTTAGGGCCCAAATCGACTCAACCATCTAGCACTGAAACAGCCATGAGATAAGGGAACAGGCTCCTTGAGGAGGCCTCCTTGACTACCCTCACACCACAGAACACAGCGCACACCCTCTTGGCATGGCTGCCTCAAAGCTAGAAAGTTGGAGTGGATTGGGCCCTGAGAAATATTACTAAGGGTGCAATCCAAACTGCGCCGTAGGGCAGCGCAACTTGCACCAGCCTCTGGGTGTCGTAAGGCACTTCTGCAATGACTCAGGAGCAGGCCACGCCAGCAGAATGACGCACGCCAGCCTGCTCCCACCAGATTCAACCCCAGACCCAGTAAGTAAGCACTGGCCTGGGAAGGCCAGTACGGGAGCTTGGGGAGGGTGCAAGCGGCCCCTCCCCTCTCCTTTGGAGCTATTCTGGATGGGGGAGCAAAATGGAGGCAGAACGCCGGGAGCCTCAGCGCAGCATGCAAGCGGCCCCTTCCCCACCCCTTCAGAGTAATTCCAGGTAGGGGAGTAAAATGGAGGCAAATGCAAAGGAGGTCAATGCAACGGAGGTATGCAACCCGCCCCTCCCCTTCGGAGTCATTCCGGTTTGCTCCCCCCATCCAGAATAGCTCCAAAGGGGAGGAACCACTTGCACGACACCTGCAAAACTTAGTGCTTTGCACCCCCTCTAGCTACACCACTGGACCGTGCAATAGCCTGGAGATGGAGCAATATTTCCATACCAAGTCAAGCCATCTCCTGGAGCTAATCTGCTTTGTAGGCATCTTCCTGCAGTGCAGCTGCACTCTGCTGGTGGCCCAGAATAACCTGGGCGGTTTAGATTGAGCCACTGAGCGGTGGAGAGTGAGTGGCACAGACTTTGGACGCTAAACAAACAGTACTAAGCGGATTGTGTTTGTTCCTTTGCTTTCCAGCCCCATGAAGAATGTGTAACACTAGCTATGCGATGACATTCAGATTAAAAAAAAGATCACCATCTACTGGCAAGTCTTCATAGGCTTCATCTCTGGACTGCAGGCCCCACAAATTACACAAAAAAAATGATGGTCTCGGTGGTTTGGATTTCCAGCATGGTGAATAATCAGGCCATTTGTGTGTGGGAGAAGAATCAGGATGGAAAAGGGGGAAATGAACACAATCGCATTAGCATTGGATGTTGAGAGCACTGCACATGTGTACTGTTTATGTGAGAGTGTGGTAACTTTGGCAAAGTCTCAGAGGTGTCAGGGTGCGCACAGATGTATAGATCGACATGAGTCAGTGCCATGTTTTGATTTGTTTTTTTCTGCTGTAGAGTGAGCTCAGTTTTTCCTCTGCCTTTGCTGCTCAGATGACACCCACACTTGCCTCTTATCCCAATACAGATGCCCTCACATTCATCTCTCTCCCTTTCCCCACTTCTTGAAGTGGGCTGTCTGCTGGTTTCATTATTTCAAGAGCCTTGCAAACTTATCTGATTAAACATTTGTTCAGTACATTATGTTTATGAAGCAATCAGGGTTGCTTTAAAAAAAAAAAGTTACTCTAGAAAGGGGGATACCATTGCAATGTCATCAGTAGCATAGCTAGAGGGGGTTTTGCACTAAGTTTTGCAGGGAGCCTCACCACAGCATGCAAGCCATTCTGGGTGAGGGAGGGAGCAAAGCAGAGGCAAACACCTGGTTCTGAAGGGGAGAAGGAAGGGAGGGGCCACTTGCACTCTGCAGTGAAGTTCCCTGAAGAGCTTAGTGCTTTGCACCCCCTCTAGCTACATCACTGGATGTAATCAGGAGCTGCCTTTAACAAAGTCAGGCCAGTGTCAGTGGTCCAGTAGGGACCTTTCTCAACCCAGCCAGAAGATGCCAGGAACAGGGACATTCTGCATGCAAATCAGGTGGCAAGCCATGGTCCCCTCCTTTCTGTCATGACCGCCAACCTAGAGCACTGTGCAGAGCTAGCCATTGCCCCAAACTCTTCTCGATCCTGAAGGGAAAATTGTACCTCTGGCCAAAATAAGGTGAGTGTGGTTCCTCAGAGGCACAGTAGCTCAAAATGGTAGTGTTGGGTGTGCTCAAGACATGAATAACACACACACATGAGGAAACTCTCCTAAGCTAGCAGCTAGAGTGGAGGTGGGAGTGGAGTGGCTAGAGTGGAGGTTTATGTCAGAAGGCCAGATGCAAGGGAGGGCACCAGGATGAGGTCTCTTGTTATCTGGTGTGCTCCCTGGGGCATTTGTGGGCCACTGTGAGATACAGGAAGCTGGACTAGATGGGCCTATGGCCTGATCCAGTGGGGCTATTCTTATGTTCTTAAACTACAATTCCCAGGAAGCCTTGCAGGTCTCTTGTTATCTGGTGTGCTCCCTGGGGCATTTGTGGGCCACTGTGAGATACAGGAAGCTGGACTAGATGGGCCTATGGCCTGATCCAGTGGGGCTGTTCTTATGTGGTTTGCCTTTTCCCAAAAGGCCTGTGGGATGTGATGCTTCCATGACATCAGCACAAGCAAATGACCACGAGACTGGTCTGGGTCAGGCTTGCTTGACATGCTCCCAGCATCACATTCATGCGCAGAACTATGGCATATGTCTTCCTGTTCTCTTCTTTCCAAGGAAAAAATCCTTTCTTCATTGGTTTCCTGTGATGCTGTGCATGGCTTATAAAAATGATTCGAGAGCACAAGCCTGTGTATGCCTACTCAGAAGTAAGTCCCATTATAGCCAGCAAGACTTACTCCCAGGAAAGCATGGATAGGATTGGGCTCAGAGTTGTGCTCCAGAGCAGGTTAGGATCAGGCTACCCATGGCCCAAGGTTCCATTCAATTTTTTTTTCCCCAGTGAAATCAAATCTCTTTTTGTGTTGCTAAAGTGTTACTTTTCATTGAGTTCCTTTAATTGCTAGCAAGCTTTTGTCCTTCACAAAAACCTATTTGATGTAAGTGCAAGGACAGGGCTGAACATCTGACCTGACGTTGGATGGGAGCACCTTTCGGGAGCACAGAAGCCCTTGACACTCTATGGATTTTTTCAAACTGTAAATCATCGGTGAGCCAGGATTGTTCTACTAATTACAGCAAGAAGCTGTGCTCATTAGCTGTTCTCATCTGGCTCACTGCACGAGCTAAATAGTCCGTAAATGAGCCAGCAATTATTGTTGTATTACCACTACCAGCTACTGCTCATATCAAAATATCTTCACCAAATGTTGCGCCTGTTGGTGTTCTCAGGTTAGGTATTTCATAAACATGTTGAAGCAGTTAATTGGGCAATCATTTGAAGGGAAAGAAGGCTTAAAAATAGTATCGACAATTAAGTATTTGCTTGGATGCCAGCAAGGTGAGCTCAGGAGATGAGAACTTCAAAATCCACAAAACAAAAGGCCTACACAAATATTTTCCAGCTGAAAGGCCTCTGTCCACTTTTTCCCCCTCTCACTTTTTCTGTAATAATGAGATTATCGGGCAGAGATATAAAGTTTTCACGAGGCCCAATTAAAATCGTGAAAGCATGGCCTCCAAAAACACTCCCCAATGAAGCACAGGACAGATAAGATGGAGTCAAAGTGGACCACAAATTGATCAGACACAAGGATTTGCAGCTGGCCTAACACAACTCAGACTCCACTCTCTTTAGTGTGGGTTCCTTACCCTGGGGAAAACACTAGCCACTTTCTATTCCAGTGTTTCTCAAACTGCGGGTCAGGACCCGCTAGGTGGGACATGAACCAATTTCAGGTGGGTCCCCATTCATTTCAAGATTTTATTTTCAATGTATTAGACATGATGCTACCACTGTATGTGACTGCATTTGGGGAAATACTACAGACCTGTACTTTGAACAACCTCTCTGTATATTCTTTTAACAATGATAGTAAATGGGACTTACTCCTGGCTAAGTGTGGGTAGGATTACAGCCTAGGATGGCTAAAAAATTTTCCTGCTTGATGATGTCATTTCTGGTCATGGCATCACTTCTGGTGGGTCCTGACAGATTCTCATTCTAAAAAGTGGGTCCCAGTGCTAAATGTGTGAGAACCACTGCTCTGTTCTATGAGTGACTCATCCTCTTTCCAAACTGACGATCACCAAGGACAGTCACAACTGATCAGCACCAACACCTTTAAAGAGGTATTGAGGGTGATCTGGTTTGCACTGTTCTCCCTAAGCTGACCAGCCTTTGAGGCTGGTTGCAATTCATGGAGAAGGGATTACCAGCCAGCATCCACAGGCAGAGTAGAGAAAATGTCCGTCTGTCCCCTTTGGCCACTCCACTCTCTCAGGCTGCACACCAGTCCCTAATGCTAATGCCCAACCTGCATGTACCTGTCAATCATGGTCACCTGGCTAAACTATAACCAACTATAACCCAGTTGGCCATTCTGAAGTAGGTGAAAAAAATACCCAGCCAGGCCCATTGACAAAGGGAAGATGCTAGAGCAGCCCATTCATTAGTTCAGCTCAAGGCCCATCTCCATTGCCCTGGTAATTCCAATGAGCTGTCTTCTTGCAGCTTGCCTGCACTGTGAAAGGTGGGCCAAGTGTTACTGACAGTGCTTTTTAAAATACAGGTAACATAAGCACATGGGGAAAGCAAACATCTGTGATGAACCAGAACCAGAACAAACCTCTATGGCTTCCCTGGGCTTCCTACTGTCTTATGAGGCAGTGGTTCTCAAACTTTTTAGGCCGGGACCCACTGAACAGCAATCTGTCAAGATCCACTGGAAATGATGGCATTAACCTGGAAGTGATGTCATGGCCGGACATGACATCATCAAGCAGGAAAATTCTTAACAATCCTAGGCTGCAGTCGTACCCACACTTACCCAGGAGAAAGCCCCACTGACTATCATGATTAAAAGCATATACATTGTAGCCTGTTAAAAATACCGACCTCCCCGAATGCAGTCACGTACCATATTGGCATCAAGTCTAATATACTAAAAATCAAATATTGAAGTGAATGGGGACCCACCTGAAATTGGCTCACGACCCACTTAGTGGGTCCCAACCCACAGTTTGAGAAACAGTGTTATAAGTTATTAAAAAGTCACTTTCAGTTTAAAAAAAAAACAGTAAGTTGCATTTTTTTCAGCTGTAATCATCGTTCTGAACCTGACAAAAGCCACAGGTGGACATGCACAGCCTCTGCTGGACTCAGAAGATCCTCTGGAAACAAGAGAAGCAGAGCTCCCCTTACTTCTGGAGGGTGGGGGGAGTTCCCTGCTATCACTTAACCACAGGAGGTTCTGGAATATTCACAGATACTGGGGCACGCCTATATCATGTTGTGTGCCCCCAGGAGCACCTGGTGGGCCACTGTGAGATACAGGAAGCTGGACTAGATGGGCCTTTGGCCTGATCCAGCAGGGCTCTTAAAACAAAAAGGAGTTTATTAGAAGAGCTTAAAATTGCACAAAATAATGAAAAGGAAATAAAAAGGAGAAAATTTTCTTTTGTTCTACAATTTGGCAACAATACAGGTAACAGAGTGGAAGAGTTTGGGTACACTGTGCTTCGACACGACCTGCTGTTTCTGTGCTCCACATGCCCCTGGGAAGTTGCTTTTCTGTTGGAGAACAAGTTGGTGGTTGAAGCATACGTTGGCATGCAACATGCAGGTAAGTCGCGAGGTCACCTGTTGTTTGAAGAGAAATACAAGGTAAGGGCAATCCAATAAACAGCTGAATATCCTTGACTAGAATGCCATTCAAGTGGAGCAGCTTCTATGAGCCTTCCTGGTGAGAATAATTAAAACATGGATTTAAAGAGAAGCGGGTGTGGGCGGCCCGTCCTTTCATTGTAGACAACTGCAGGAGCAAACGAGTCAAAAGGAAAAGGGATACAGAGCTGGAAGAAAGAGAAGGTCAGAAAACCCACAACTCCTGCGATTGCTGGTGACCTACAAGCTGCACTGTGGCAGGCAGATTTCACAGCACCTCCACCTTTCATTTGCCTGGAACTAGCAATTATTCCAGGTGCTCTGAGTGCAACTGACTCAGCCAACTTTGCAGCAGTAATCAATGTGTAAGTGGTAGCAGGAGAACAGCCTCCAATCTAGATCTCTGGTGCACGACTGAGGGCAGGGATGAAAACATGATTTGTCTCTGACGGGGTTTAGAAGTTTGCAGTAAAAATTGTGTGGCTGAATATGGAAATTCAGCACAAATTCCTGTCTAGGCTGAATTCAGTGAAACGCCCCTGACAGGTTGCACCAGGGAATGGGACTTCTGGGTTGCTGAACTCCTGGAAGGGGCTGTGCAGAGCTCAGCTTGGGAGGAAAATTGCCCAATTTGCCGTGTACCAGGCAGGGAATACCCCTGGGGGCTGGGGATAAGAATAGGCCCTCAGTTTGGCTGTACTTGTCGTAACAGTCGACTAAACAGCCACCGGGTAGATGGGACTCGTCAGCCTGGGAAGGCAGCTCATCTGAGAGAAGGAAAACTCTGATCCCAAACCTCCACTGCCTTGTGGCTACATCCAGTTATGGAAAAGGCTTCAGGAGTCAACCTCCAGGCAAAATCCGGAGCCGGAGTCCCTGAGGCAGTTCATGGCTGAACACAGTCACGTTCTGGCAACTCCTACGACGCCGCTGGAACCAAACGTATTGACCTCTGCCTTTCCATTGGACCATTTCAGCGACGTGGAGGGGGGATTTGCTGCATGGGTAACAGTCTATCCTCCATACCTACTTTACCCAGGCTTCGCGCACTGGAGAGGACGCTCTGTTCCAGAACCACCATTCAGAGCGTGAGACCATAGTCTTCCGAGACTGAAGGATGCCAACAGGCAGGGAATGTACACCACAGGTTCGTGGAGTCCCTGTGCTGCTGTACACTGGGCAGGTACGCAGCAAATTGGGCTGGAGGCTTTGCCTCTTAAGCCAAGCTCCCTGCAGGCCAAATAATTAGGCAGCAGGCCAGATTCGGCCTGCTGGCCGCTGGTTGCCGACCCCTGCTCTAAGAAACCACCAAGAATGGCAAGAGGCTCCTAATTATTCCTCCTTGCTTCCACTCTAAGCTCCCAGGAAAGCAAAGTGCAGGGGGTGAAGCGAAAGGAATCCTTGGAGGTGTCATTCAGAAAAATGCTTGGAAAGGTTACGGAAGTAGAAAATTGTGCTGGTGTTGATGAGCAGACAGTTTATGGCTGCTTGTTAGCAGATGCTGAGAACCTCTGTGTGTTTTCTCGGAGGTCACATCATTAATTAATATACAGTCAAAGTGCCAAAACAGATGAAGCTGAGTCAGCGTCGAGTTCCCTAGACTCCAATGGCCGATCAGATCGCTGTAAACGGAATTAAGCCTGTCAGGATAATGACATCGCTTAACGAAATGACGTTGCCTTGTCAGCTTGATTTGTGCACACAACTGTGCTACTTGCAGTCATTTGTATTGCAGGCAAAAGCTCTCTCTTGCTCCTCTTCTGGGCATGGAATAGCACCCATATCTGTGAGTGTCTTCACCATCCCTGTGAAACATCAGGAGTGTGAGGAGATAGCTTTTTTCACCCCTTCCTGCCTTCTAGCAGCAGCACAAAAAAAAAACAGAACTCTCCAAACCCCCCCCCCCCAGTACACTATTGAAAAATGAAGGAGACGCACAAACAGCTGGCAGCGCCTGAAGCCTACTTAAATATTGTGTACAAGCTTGGCACTTTCCCTTCTTACCTTTGCCCCGTGGCAGCGATACCGTCAAGAAGGCAAGGGGCCAACACACACGACAAAACCTCAAGGCTTGGTCCTACAGAGACAAAAGCGTGGAGAGTAACCCTACGCACCCTCTTCCACCTCCTGCTTCCTGAAACAAAGATGATGAAACAAACCAATTAGACATCCGTATCAATTGCCAATTGTTACAAACAGGGTGTTACATGGGTTTGACTTTGCTAATTTCTGCCACCTTTCTGGAAGGAATGATAGGACTGGTGTCACCATGCAATCAAGTCCCCAGTGGACCATAAATCCGTTCTGCTTGATCATATCAAATGAACTTCCTAGGTCAACTTCTGGTGGTTCCATGCCCATTGGCCTGGTGATTCTGGACCTGAATGAGCCCATTCGGCAGTAGGAGCAAATGTCATACTGGGTGGAAAGAGTCAAGGTTTAGATCCTTGCAAAATCATAAGAACATAAGAAGAGCCCTGCTGGATCAGGCCAAAGGCCCATCTAGTCCAGCTTCCTGGATCTCACAGTGGCCCACCAAATGTCCCAGGGAGCACACCAGACAACAGGCACAATCTGCGTCCCGGTGCACTCCCCTGCATCTGGCAATCAGAGGCAGCCTGCCTCTAAAATCAGGAGCTTGCACATACCTACCATGACTTGTAACCCGTAATGAACTTTTCCTCCAGAAATTTGTCCAATCCCCTCTTAAAGGCATCCAGGCAAGATGCCATCACTACTTCCTGTGGCAAAGAGTTCCAGAAACTAATTACACGCTGGGTAAAGAAATATTTTCTTCTGTCTGTCCTAACTCTCCCAACACTTAACTTTCGTGGATGTCCCCTGGTTCTGGTGTTATGTAAGAGGGAAAAGAGCATTTCTCTGTCCACTCTGTCCATCCCCTGCATGATTTTGTACGTCTCAATCATGTTCCCCCTCAGGTGCCTCTTTTCTAGACTGAAGAGGCCCAAACGCTGTAGCCTTTCCTCATAGGGAAGGTGCCCCAGCCCAGTAATCATTTTGGTTGCTCTCTTTTGCACCTTTTCCATCTCCACTATATCCTTTTGTAGATGTGGCGACCAGAACTGGACGCAGTACTCCAGGTGTGGCCTTACCATCGATTTGTACAATGGCATTACAATATTGCAACAGTTCACAGGATTCCCATGGGTTGGTATCGGTCTAAACCAGGGGTGTCCAAAGTTTTTGGCAGGAGGGCCACATCATTTCTCTGCCACTGTGTCGGGGGCCGGGAGAAAAAAAGAATTAATTTACATTTAAAATTTGAATAAATTTACAGAAGTTTACAAAAATGAATATATTAAAGATGAACTTACATGAATGAATGAAGGTTTTGCAATAGCTCAAGGCCTATGAAAGGCCTCGCACAAAGCAAGGCTGGCCTTCCCTTTGCTGCTGCTACTGCATCACAGATGTGAAACAGCAAGCAGTGGAGGGAGCCCTCATCCCACAGCTCACATGAAAGGTCAAAAGTCGCTTTCACGCTGAGAGCAGTTGCGTCAGGCCAGTGTGGGCTCCAACAAATCTCCGGAGGGCCAGAGGCTCATTGGAGACTGGGGGCTCCCTGAGGGCCGCATTGAGAGGCCTTGAGGGCCACAAGTGGCCCCAGGGCCAGGGTTTGGGCACCCCTGGTCACACAGAGTTTCTGTGATAATAAGACAATTCTCTTGAATCCCACCCAGAGTGCTTTCAAACATGATAAACAAAACATGCATATTCTTAACATTCATTACACAAATATATGTACCTGCAACAAGAGTAGAGGGAGAGGAGAAGGTGGGAGAATCCTTACACAACCCAGGGGCAGTAGATAAATGGCTAGTTCTCACATCCACTCATTTGTTTTTCCTGGTACTGAGGCAAGATCTACAGAGGAATTGAGAAACCCGACTGCTTTTTGCAAAAACCTTTTTCAAAAACACGCTGGCTGGCTTTGTGAAGAAAGATAACTGAAAATGTGAGTACTCTGGCGGACAAAATCATTAGAAGGACAAAGGGGTAGGAGCTGAGAACGACATAAATCTCTAACTAATCTCACCATCTCCACATTGCAATGAGCAGCCCAGGTAACTCAGGGATGTGTGGTAGGCGGGGAGGCAGATGAGGCAGAGCCTCCCCACCAGAGTCCTTCAAAAAGTGAAACACTTCGAAAAACTCACAACCCACACGCAGAGCAGGGAGGGCAGAGGGGCTAGCAGTCCGAGCATGTGGGTTGTGGGTGCCTGGGTGCCTCATACAGTGGAGGAGCTTTTCAAGTGACTCTGGTGGGGAGGCTCTGCCTCATCTGCCTCCCCACCTACCACACATCCCTGATATAACTGCTTCCTGGCCATTTCCCTTCATGGGTTTTTGCAGTGTAAAGGAATGTGCAAAACAGCACCGCAGTCCCCACTAAATGAAGGACAGGTTTCTTTTTGAGTCTAAAAATGTAACTAGAAGAGGGATAAGCAAAATGCACTCAGTAAGCACCTGTGCTGCTCCAGCAAGCTCTGCAGGTCAGCAGGTCTCTAAAGAGCATACGTGTATATGATGTGGGTGGTGTTAGACTGAGATCTGGTGAGAGGAATGTACAAACATTCTGAAATGTGCACAGAGCAGCGGACATCTGCCTGGCACCCGGGGTCAGGTACCCCCCTTTTGGCACCCTCTTCGTACACCACTTTGGCGTACTTTTGGCACCCTCTTCGTACACCACTGCTGAGCAATCATTCTGAGTGCAGGGGTAAGGAGAGGGATGTGAGGTTAGCAGGTTGGAGAACCAGGAGGGGCTGGTGGAGTCCGTGTAGCAGAGCAAAGATAGTCAAGAGCAGAATGTAAAACAGAGTCTGGGAACTGCATGTGGAAATGCATAAATTCTGCTGACAGGAAAGAGAAATGACACAGGGAGAGGACACAACAGGAACTGGATAGGTGAACAGAGTGAGCCAAGAGAAAATAACCCAAGCCAAGAGGAAAGAAAATATTTATGTGCCCAGTACGTCATTAGCCTGTGGAACCCCTTGCCACGGAATGTGGTGATGGCATCTGGCCTAGATGCCTTTAAAAGGGGACAGACAAATTTCTGGAGGAAAGATCCATCACAGGTGATAAGCTACAATGGATATGTGCAACTTCCTGGTTTTAAGAATAGGCCTACCTCAGAATGCCAGATGTAAGGGAAGGCACCAGGATGCAGGTCTCTTAAGAACATAAGAACAGCCCCACTGGATCAGGCCATAGGCCCATCTAGTCCAGCTTCCTGTATCTCACAGCAGCCCACCAAATGCCCCAGGGAGCACACCAGATAACAAGAGACCTCATCCTGGTGCCCTCCCTTGCATCTGGCCTTCTGATATAGCCCATTTCTCAAATCAGGAGGTTGCGCATACACATCATGGCTTGTACCCCGTAATGGATTTTTCCTCCAGAAACTTGTCCAATCCCCTTTTAAAGGCGTCCAGGCCAGATGCCGTCACCACATCCTGTGGCAAGGAGTTCCACAGACCAACCACACGCTGAGTAAAGAAATACATATTTTCTCTTGTCTGTTCTAACTCTCCCAACACTTAATTTTAGTGGAGCACGCTTGCTATCTTGCGTGCTCCTTGAAGTCTCTGGTGGGCCACTGTGAAATACAGGATACTGGACTAAATGGGCCTTAGGCCTGATCCAGAGGGACTCTTCTTATGTTAACCCATAAAGCTGCTTGGCCCATGGTTTCCCCCAGAGCAAACTCCACTCAAGGACCCAGGCTGCCCCCAGCTCTTAGAAACTGTCATTCAAGACAACCTGAGACTGTCCCGATGGCAAGTTCGCCAACATTAGGTTGCCACTGCCTGTGGAAGGATTTGTCTTGAAATGCTGCAGCCCCATGCTGTGAATCTCCATTCAGTGCCTCTAAGCATGTGAACAGGAGTGGGCTTGTGGGGTGATGTGGAATGTAAAAACAAGGAGCAACAATTGATTTAGGGTGAGTGTGGCCCTGAACCCTCACTGAGGGGTGGTGCAAATTAAAGAGAGATCAGTGTCTGCACTGTCAACAGGTACACACACACACACACAGCATGGGACACGGAGTTTTATCAGTGCCTCCCAAATAAGTGTGCTGGCCAATCCCACAGCCAATCACATACATGTTACTAACGGCACAATCCTAACCAACTTTCCAGCACCAAGGTAAGAGCAATGCAGCTCCAAAGTAAGGGGAAAAACATCCCCTGACTTTGAGGAGGCCTCCATGACTGCCACCCAACTGCAGGATGCAGCACATGTCCCATCGGCACCGCTATGCCAGTGCTGGAAAGTTGGTTAGAATTTGGGCCTTACTAACCTAGATGCCCCTCCAGCACTGACAAGGAATGCCTCTGTAGTTACAGTGTTCAGGAAGATGCGGAGAGGTGAAGCCATTTGGAATCACCAATTCAGAGTCCTCTCTAGTCCAACAAAATTAATGATATGAGTAGTCGTAGCTGCCAGTGTCTGAGATGGACATATCTGAAAGATTTAAGTGCTGTTATGTAAACACACGCATCCTATCAGGGATGGGAAAGCCCAGCGTGGCTTGACTCGAGTTCAGTCTAGAGTCTCTGCTTCCTGCGACTCAACTCAAAAACGAGTCATAACGGGCACTTTCTGAGTCACTGAGTCACCCTTTTGCAACTTGATAGGACTTGAGTTGATGTCCCCTCCCCTTTAAAAAACCACAGTGCCACAGAGGGAAACAGGACTGCTGCCGGGGTGTGTGCATTTGTCATCCACTTTAAACACTCTCCTGATGTCCCCAATCTGTAAACAGGGTGGGATGGGTGGGAGGGATGTGAGACAGCAGATACAGAAGGGTCACACACAGACAGATGATGCTGTGTGTGACCCTTCTATATCCGCTGTCTCACATTACAGTGGATTACACATTACAGGAGGCTTACCAGGACGACCCATTCCTTGGTAGCTCTACTCAGAAGTGGTCCCACTTCAGCCAGTAATTCAATGAGGCTTCCTCCGCTCAAGTAACAAAGGAGCTCACAGTAGCCACGCGGTGAAAAGCACGATTGCTATGAACTTCCTCCCTCCCCGGCTTCCCTGCCTCCTCCCCCTCCCTGTGCTTCTGCAGCCAACTGTAAGGCAAGAACCCCCTTGGCTCCTCCTCCTGCCCTACCTCAGCCAAAGAAAATACCAGACTGCCCATCCTTCATCCAATGATCATTGAAGGAAAAGAGAGTCCGGTTCCACCTCTTGCTTTTCCTGCCATGCAAAAGCAAAGATTAACCCTTCCCTGCCTCCTGGCTGGTACCTCCCTGCAGCTCGCCTGGTCAGAATGATGGCCCCACAAGGTTTTTCACATGGCGGAAACAGTAAGCAAGTATACCCAGACACAGGCTGACTCAAGTCAGCATGCGTGGAGACGGGTGCCAAGTCAGGGAGCCCCTGACTCGAGTGTTTTTCTGAGTCTTCCAGGTGTGTGTCTCATGAGTCCATGAGTCAGCAAAAAACACACATTTTGGCGACTCGAGTTTGAGTCATCTGAGTTGAGTTCCCAACCCTGCATCCTGTGGTCCTATGTTGGTTCTGGTACGGTTGGATTGCTACGGCAGGAAAAATACAAGCTGCTAATCTCGCAAAGGTAAAAATGGAGGCAGTGTTTAACTTCAGTTTAATTCTATTAGCTGGTATTTATATAGCAGTTTGGCAGCACAGTCAACAAAGGAACGAAGCTTGCCACATATTAATTGTTGTTTCCGACCATTCATATTTTGCTCCCCCCTCGTCATGTTTATGGCTTCACGGAGCCCTGTGTACAGCACAATACCAGCGGAGAAAACACACCCAAGGATGTGGTGCAAAAATGCTGACAGCGCAATATTTTGTGTATGCCGTGCAAATTTATGGGCAACAATTCCATCAGGGATTGCAAGCAGGGGATGTGATAAAAATTCTTATTCCCTGTACTGAGTAAAGCGGTAAAAAAAAAAGTCCCACAAAGTGACAAATAGGAGAAGTGGCAATTGTTAATTATCATGACACACAGCCCATCTGTAATTAATCCTTTTTTTAACAGGATTTTGCAACTGTAGCATAAAAAAAAAACAGGTCAGATGATGCTTTAATTAAGACTGTGCTGTGTTGTTGCTTCAACAGCAACAAGAACTGTTTTTGTCTATAGGTGTATGTGAAAAACTACAAATATTTTCTTAACATCTTTACAGAGTGCTGGTTAAGCATCTTTCTTCACGTTATGGCTGTACTGGAGGTAGTCTGACTAAAATTCAAAGCAGAGGATTGTGGATTCTTTTCCCCTCTTTTGCCTTCTCTTCACAGACATTCCTAAGAGCCACAAAACCGATATCCAGATCAGATCCAGATATCTGGATCCAGATCTGATCCAGATCAGGAGAGAGATCTTGGGGTGGTGGTGGACAGGTCGATGAAAGTGTCGACCCAATGTGCGGCGGCAGTGAAGAAGGCCAATTCTATGCTTGGGATCATTAGGAAGGGTATTGAGAACAAAACGGTTAGTATTATAATGCCGTTGTACAAATCGATGGTAAGGCCACACCTGGAGTATTGTGTCCAGTTCTGGTCGCCGCATCTCAAAAAAGACATAGTGGAATGGAAAAGGTGCAAAAGAGAGCGACTAAGATGATTACTGGGCTGGGGCACCTTCCTTATGAGGAAAGGCTATGGCGTTTGGGCCTCTTCAGCCTAGAAAAGAGATGCCTGAGGGGGGACAAATTATGCAGGGGATGGACAGAGTGGATAGGGAGATGCTCTTTACACTCTCACATAACACCAGAACCAGGGGACATCCACTAAAATTGAGTGTTGGGAGAGTTAGAACAGACAAGAGAAAATATTTCTTTACTCAGCGTGTGGTTGGTCTGTGGAACTCCTTGCCACACGATGTGGTGACGGCATCTGGCCTGGACGCCTTTAAAAGGGGATTGGACAAGTTTCTGGAGGAAAAATCCACTACGGGTTACAAGCCATGTTGTGTTTGTGCAACCTTCTGATTTTAGAAATGGGTTATGTCAGAATGCCAGATGCAAGGGAGGGCACCAGGATGAGGTCTCTTGTTATCTGGTGCGCTCCCTGGGGCATTTGGTGGGCCGCTGTGAGATACAGGAAGCTGGACTAGGTGGGCCTCTGGCCTGATCCAGTGGGTCTGTTCTTATGTTCTTAACTACAATTCCCAGGAAGCCTTGCAGGTCTCTTGTTATCTGGTGTGCTCCCTGGGGCATTTGGTGGGCCGCTGTGAGATACAGGAAGCTGGACTAGATGGGCCTATGGCCTGATCCAGTGGGGCTGTTCTTATGTTCTTATGGAACAGCCTTGAGGCACTGACTAGATACATTTCTCCAATGTTCCTCATGATTTCTGTACAGTTGTGATGGGGAATAGTATCTTCTTCAAACTCGCCACTTGAACTAGCATACAAACCCAGGAGTAAAATTTGCCAGTGAATAGGCCCAACAGAACTTCTGCGCAAATGGCAAGGTGGAAGGCCTACGTTGTAGTAGTTTTATTTACTTTTTAAAATGGCAATTGTTCAAAAGTAAATTCATCAGATTGCTGTTTCCGGCTGTACACTGCTTTGATGTCTCCCTCTGCAACTATCTGATCCTGCCTCATTCCTCTGATCCCCTCGTGCATACGACTTAAGTGCATACCCAACACACTGCAGAGGAGCACATGATATAAAATGAGGGAGATAAAATGAACTGCAAAAGAGGGGCTCTTATCCAGACGTACATTTAGCCATGCATTTCAGGGGAACAGCAAAAATAGGTAGTCACCATTTCAGTATATATGTATATATATTTGAACAACAGACGTGCCTTGTTCAAAACTGGGCAGATTTTACAGTCCAAAGGAACACTCAGTAGAGGCATTAGAAAGTCAGGTGGGCCACAGTCAGGAACCACATGCTGCCCTTGTGGGGCAATTGAGAGAAATGGAACATCCTAAGGCCTCTGAGTGGAATTTCATCAGGGGGCACAAAGTTTCTTTGGGGCCCCTTCCCTTCTCCATTGGATCATAATTTATACAGGTGGGGCCTTGGTGCCCACGAGAGATCTGTTCTTGGACGCCCCCCTCCCGCAGATACCGAAAACTGTGGATAACGAAATCCGTGGTTTCAGCCCCTTAAACCCTCTGAAGGCGGCTGGAGCTGTGCTCTGGTCACCTCCAGAGGGCTTTCTGAAGTCTGCAGAGGTCATGAGCATCTGCCCACAGCCTCTGCAGGCTTCAGAATGGCCCTTATGAGCAAAAAAAAGCTACTTCTGGTCTCCCAAGGCAAATCAGAAGTGATGTTTTTATGCCCTTTAAGGCGTTCTTAAAGGGGCTTGAGGGACGTGGCCTCTGTGGGCTTCAGAAAGCCCTCTGGAGGTGACCAGAGCAAAACTCTGGTCACTTATGGAGGGTTTTAGGGGCCAAAACCGCAGGTTTTGTTATTCACAAGTTTCTGTATCTGTGGAGGAGTTCAGGGGGGTCCACACTGAGCCAGATTCTCAGATAAACAGGCTCCACCTGCATATAAAACTATGTAGGCTTCCACTAATTGTGAATGCTAATCTTCACACAATATATGCAAACATTTTCTGAGATCCCAGGAAATGTTATCTCTCCTCCTTTGGCTCCCAGGCTTCCTTTTTGACCATGAACCATGGTAACCCCTACAGCTCCCTCGCATGTCCCCTGGAAAACTGGAAAATTTGGATTGGAAAATTTAGGGATTGGAAAATTTAGAATCCCTGGAAATTTTTGCCCCATCCTTTGGCTCCTGGGCCCCCTTTTTGACACTGGGCCTGGGCACAATTTACCCCTGTACCCCCTCTCATGGATCCTACATCCACCATTACCTAGATATGCTAATAGGCATCTTATAGCCCAATTCCAGCTAAGGTCCTGTGCTGCAATCCAGTAGGATAAGTACAGCCTCCCCTGCATCCAGTGCAGGCCTAAAGACTGCTGGAGGTCTTCTTGGGGTAGGGGGACTTTTGTCTCTTTATCCTGGGTAAATTCCCAGCAATCTCTTTCAGGCTATTCAGATCCATGCCAGCAGTATCGCTGGCAGCAAATCTGAGTCGTCCCGTGTCGAGTGAAAAGGCTAGGGAGGGGGAAATTGGATCAGGTGGAGGCCTCCTCTGCTCCTTCCAGAGTAGGATCTCCCCCTCCCTGTCTTCCCCTGCTCCAAAACACCTCCCCCTGCCCCCATTCCATCTGCCCCTGCCAGCTAGTGGAGCTCCTACCTGTTTTGGCAGGCATTCGCTTCCAACTGGAGCTGCCAGGGTTCCCTGCACTGGGCCATTAGTCAGCACCATGGAAGCACAAAGCAGATGATTGGCTAGCAGTTCCCAAGCAGGCTGTGAATTGTTAACTACTACTGTTGCTACAGTTAGTATCTGTTAACTACTGCTGTGTACTACCCCCAGACTGTATAGTAGCCCCAGAAACAATACTTGTAGCTATCTTACTGAGATGCCCCCTGCCTACACTGTATCTCAGTGTTTTCAGGTGAGGTTGGGCTTCCCCCTCCTGCCAGCTCCCACTAGGAAACCACGTCATGGCTCCGTGTCTATCATAGATAGGCAGATACTTTCCAACCTCAGTCAAATACCTCCCTCTCTCCCATCTCGTCTACAAAGCGCACAAGTCTCTTTTTCCCAGAGAAGGGGAGGGGAGGATGGCGGCCTTCTCCTCCACCAAGGAGCAAAAAACATTCCTTTGTTTTTCCAGGTTTCTTCACGCTGGAGACTTTGCAAGCACCTCCATGTTGCTGCTTGCCAATTTCTGTGCAGGATGACAAGCTGAGAAAATAGGAGCAACTTTCTCAATTAGTTTCAGTGGCTGCAGGAAGCTTTGTTTGCCCTGGGAAAGAAAAAAAACTTCCATTGCCAGATAGAGCTTAAATATGCACAACAAGCCATCTCAGAGCACACTTCTGATCAATGCTTCTGCTATCATTGCCTTTTTGCGACAGCTAAATCATTTCAATGGGGGTCTCACATTCTCCCAACAGGAGCATTAAGGGTCCGATCCAGAACCAGAGATGGGTTGGGGCAAGTCCCTTGCGCTGGCCCAACAGTGTTGCAAAAGTTCCATAAAACACTTTTGCGCCACCAGGAGAGCAGGGAGCCTAGCCAAAGCCCCATTGGGCTGGTTCAAAGGTACACCCAGGCCGGCCAAGTCAGGCTGGCATGGGGGGGTTGAGGGGGCATGGGGAGGGCAAGAATAGGTGTTTTAGTGTGGAGGAGGAGGTGGTGGGCGGCGGGCCCATGGCTGAATGGAGGTGGAGCCAGGACCCAGCACTTGTGCCAGATCCTAACCCCAGTCCCAGAGCAGCCCGGAGCATCTCTTCAGGTGGCACAGATCCGAGTAGCTCCATTGGGGCTGCTGCAGCTTTACCCAGGGGAAGGAACTGCTAAACTGCAACCCATGCTAGCATGGGTTAGGATTGGGCTGTAAGAAGGCTTACTGCAATCCCAAATAGCTTAGACACACCTAACTCTGCACGGGATTGGGCTGTCAAATGCTTTCGGCCATTGAAGAGGAGCCATAGGTCAGCGGCAGAAACCGGCCTTTGGCTGCATAAGGTCTCCAGATCAGACATCTTCAGTTAGGCAAGCTTCTTGCACCTTGAAATGTTATTGCCACTGAGAATATGAAACATGGGTCTCTGATTTGCTTCAGAAAAAGGCACCCCTTATTTTTGGTGCCGTAGAAAGTATTTCTGAAAGTAGCCACTTGCAGCCAAAGCTTTCCTGTGCCCAAGTGGCCGCTGGACCTGATTTTTAGATTATGATACATGATGTTGTTTCCCCTATGGCTGGGAAATTTTCTGGATGAGAATATCAGCCCCAGGCTGTAAAGAATTTGAGTTTCACCAGGAACGGGGGGGGGTGTGTGTGTGTGTGTGTGTGTGCGTGCGCATGCGTGTGTGCTGGTTGCTTCCCATTTACCAGACTCACCCACTGGCAGTTAGGCCAGCTCAACGGACTTGCGCCACCTTCTAGATGTTGCAAATGTGACAGAAAGCACATTTGCTGCACTTTTGGAGTCAGGGAGGCCAGTGGAAGGATGCATGCAGCCTCCCTGCACCAGATCCAGCAATGTAGGAGGTTTGTTCACACTGGCTGATGGACATCAGTGGGAGAGGATGGCAGAAGGGCGCAATAGAGGCATTCTGGGAGTAGAGTGGGCAGACTGGGCCTGAGGGGATGGCACCAACCTTGCCACCTTAGGCCAGATCCTATCCCCCCCTCCCCCAGCCAGCCTGGCATTATTATACTGGGCTGCTCAGATTTGTACCTGCAATTTTACTGGTGCAGACACAAGTACCCCCATAGGGATGGCTGGGGCATGACATAGGGTAAGGGGATAAATATTGCAATAATTAAAACTAGATGAGGTCAGACCTTGGAAAGCTCTGGCAAGAGCGGATCTTTCCAGAATAGGCACATATAGTGCAGTTTCAGCCAAATCCTAATCCTGTACCTTCCCATCTGAACTGGAATTCCGATGGTGAGGGACACTTTACAGCTATCACAAGCAGCCCACCAGCAGTGAGCCTGGAGCAGCCCTGAACAGAACAACGGCCCGAGAAAGGCCCACCAATGAAAGTATATAGGTGGAGGAGGTGGGACAGGATGGGAAAGGGCTGAATGAGGGAGGGTTGGGGAGTGTGGAACAGGGTGGCATGGGGGGATGGGGGAGAGTGGACTGGCAGTGGCAACCACTGAATCCTAGCCCCCTTCCTGGACCCGTTCCCTTAGCCGAGTCCATGCAGAACTGTGCCAGAGATTTTGCTAGCGCAGATCTGAGTAGACCCCTCCACTCTGCAGAGACACCCCCTCCCCA